>NW_024059352.1:0-37033 GCF_016432855.1 Salvelinus namaycush | reverse complement strand
CCCCCGTCTGTCCTCGTGCGCAGCGGACGGGCGACGAGCCACCCTCTGACGGCGGGCCTCTCGCTGCGCTCTTTACGCGAGGACAGTTAGCCACATTGTATAACCACGGATTTCAGCTCTAAATATGCACTTTTCGAACAAAACATAAGTGTATGTATAACCTGATGTTATAGGACTGTCATCTGAGGAAGGTTTATGAAGGTTAGTGAAATTTAATATCTTTTGCTGGTTTATTCGCTAACGCTAAAGTGCCTATTGCTATCGCTAACGTGCCTTGATGAATGAATGCGGTAGTGTGGTAGGCTATGTGTAGTAAGCTAATATAATGCTATATTGTGTTTTCGCTGTAAAACACTTAAAAAATCGTAAATATTGGCTGTATTCACAAGATCTTTGTCTTTCATTTGCTATACACCATGTATTTTTCAGAAATGTTTTATGATGAGTATTTCGGTATGTCACGTTGGTGTCTAATTATTCTGGCTGCTTTCGGTGCAATTTCTGATTGTAGCCGCAATGTAAACTATGATTTATACCTGAAATATGCACATTTTTCGAACAAAACATAGATTTATTGTATAACATGTTATAAGACTGTCATCTGATGAAGTTGTTTCTTGGTTTCTTTGGTTTGTTCTAGGTTAGTTTGGTTGATTTTGTGCATGCTACCTGTGCTGTGAAAAATGTCTGTGCTTTTTTCTATTTGTTGGTGAGCTAACATAAATATATATTGTGTTTTCCCTGTAAAACATTTAAAAAATCTGACATGTTGGCTGGATTCACAAGATGTGTATCTTTCATTAGCTGTATTGGACTTGTTAACTTCTTGCGAATATAGGGGGTGCTGTTTCGACTTAGCATAAATTGGTCTCCAGATTAAACTGCCTAGTACTCAATTCTTGCTCGTACAATATGCATATTATTATTATTATTGGATAGAAAACACTCTCTAGTTTCTATAACCGTTGGAATTATGTCTCTGAGTGGAACAGAACTCATTCTACAGCACTTTTCCTGCCAGGGAGTGAGATTTCAGAAATCTTGGTCCCTGTTCCCAGTTCAGTTTTTAAGTCCCTGTGAATCCTATGGGGCTACAAACACTGCCTACGCCTTCCTCTAGATGTCAGTAAGTGGTGACAATTTGAATGGAGTCGATTGCGCAATCAGGGACTTTATAAAAGACAGAAAGGCGGAAGGAGCTTTCTTTTCTTCAATGCGCTCGACGCACGATGGACGTCGGACTGGCCTCTTTCCAAGCTTTGGTTTAGCCAGTAATATATCGCCGGTCATGTTTTTACTCGTTATAGGTGTTAAAAACATCATAAGGTAGTTAATTTAAACCGTTTTATAGCAATTTATATCCGTTTAGTGCGATTTTCTGGCATTTCTTTGTGACGCACTTCCAAGAGCTGGGCACTTTTCTAGTACATGCCGAACGTTAGTGGCCATTTCGACGGGACAAGAGGACATCTTTCGACCAAAAGACGATTAGACCGGAGAAAGGATACATTGCCCAAGATTCTGATGGAAGATCAGCTCATAGTAAGAACTATTTATGATGATAAATCGTTGTTCTGTAGAAAAATGTTAAACGCATATTCCGCCATTTTCTTTGGGGTAGCTTCGCTTTGGCGCACCCGGTATTGCACAGTAAGGATAATTTAAAAAATGTAATTCAGCGATTGCATTAAGAACTAATTTGTCTTTCAATAGCTGTCCAGCCTGTATTTTTTTGTCAAGTTTATGAATATTTATTCATTAGACTAGATCACTGTCCAATATGGCGCCCGACATTTTCAGGCCAGTTTTGCTACTATTCTCATTGTATAACCACGGTTTTTTGTGGCTAAATATGCACATTTTCGAACAAACTCTATATGTATGTTGTAATATGATGTTACAGGAGTGTCATCAGAAGAATTCTGAAAAGGTTAGTGAAAAAATTAATACATTTTGGTGGTGATAATGCTATCGCTCTTTTTGCCTTGAATCAATGCTCGGGTAACGTTTGCACATGTGGTATGCTAATATAACGATTTATTGTGTTTTCGCTGTAAAACACTTAGAAAATCTGAAATATTGTCTGAATTCACAAGATCTGTGTCTTTCCATTGCTGTGAGCTGTGTATTTTTAAGAAATGTTTTATGATTAGTAATTAGGTAATACACGTTGCTCTCTGTAGTAATTCTAGTCGCTTTGGGGAGATTTGTGATGGTGGCTGCAATGGCAAACTATGATTTATACCTGAAATATGCACATTTTTCTAACAAAACCTATGCTATACAATAAATATGTTATCAGACTGTCATCTGATGAAGTTTTTTCTTGGTTAGTGGCTATTTATATCTTTATTTGGTCGAATTGGTGATAGCTGGTGATGGAGTGAAAAAATAGTGGAGTAAGAAAAATGGTGTCTTTTGCTAACGTGGTTAGCTAATAGATTTACATATTGTGTCTTCCCTGTAAAACATTTAAAAAATCAGAAATGATGGCTTTATTCACAAGATCTGTATCTTTCATTTGGTGTCTTGGACTTGTGATTTAATGATATTTAGATGCTACTATTTACTTGTGACGCTATGCTAGCTATGCTAGTCAGTGGGGGGTGGTGGGGGGTGCTCCCGGATCCGGGTTTGGGAGGTGTTAGAGGTTAATGTGTGAAAGTTAAATATTTCTAAAAAATATTTTTTGAATTTCGCGCTCTGCCTTTTCAGTGGAATGTGGGAGGAGTTCCGCTAGCGGAACGCCGGGGCTAGAAAGGTTAAAAAGCCATCACTAACATTGAGTGGCTGCTGCCAACATACTGACTCAACTCCAACCACTTAAATAATGTAAAATATTGATGTAAAAAATGTATCACTAGCCACTTTAAACAATGCCACTTCATATAATGTTTACATACCCTACATTACTCATCTCATATGTATATACTGTACTCTATACCATCTACTGCATCTTGCCATCTTGATGTAATACATGTCACTAGCCACTTTAAACAATGCCACTTTTATATGTTTACATACCCTACATTACTCATCTCATATGTATATACTGTACTCGATACCATCTACTGTATCTTGCCTATGCCGTTCTGTACCATCACTCATTCATATATTTTTATGTACATATTCTTTCATTCCTTTACACTTGTGTGTATAAGGTAGTTGTTGTGAAATTGTTAGGTTAGATTACTCGTTGGATATTACTGCATTGTCGGAACTAGAAGCACAAGCATTTCGCTACACTCGCATTAACATCTGCTAACCATGTGTATGTGACAAATAAAAGTTGATTTGTATCATTGCCTGTGGGAATGTGCTGAAATACAAAGGTTTTGGAGCTCAGTACTGTACTATATCTCTGAGATGACCTTTACCCCAATACCACTAATCCCGAAACTAGTGGCGCACAATTGGCCCAGTGTAGTCCGGGTTAGGCCGTCATTGTAAAAAATAATTTGTTCTTAACCAATTTGCCTAGTTAAATAAAGGTTCAAAAATAAATAAAATAAACACTGCAGAAATGTTTTGGCACCCTCCCCCAGATCTGTGCCTCGCCATAATCCTTTCATGGAGCTCTACGGACAATTGTGTCTGAATGTTATTACAGATGTAGAGAACCGATAATCATTACATTTAGCTTCAAAATAGTACTGCAACTGTAAAAATTGTCTCTCTCTGCTGCACCCACACTGCCTGCACTGAAGTCTGTTGATGCAGATCGAGTGGGCACCGCCATTTTACCAGTTCGTGAATTTTTCCTTTCATGAAGCTCTACGGACAATTCCGTCGACCTCATGACTTGGTTTTTGCTCTGACATGCACTGTCAAATGTGGGACCTTATATAGACAGGTGTGTGCCTTTCCAAATCATGTCCAATCAATTGAATTTACCACAGGTTGACAACAATCAAGTAGTAGAAATATCTCTCTTATTTATTTAATACATTTTAGAATAAGGCTGTAACGTAACAAAACGTGGAAAAAGTCAAGGGGTCTAAATACTTTCCGAATGGGAGAGGGGGATAACTAGTCAGTTGTACAACTGAATGCTTTCAACTGAAATGTGTCTTCCACATTTAACCCAACCCCTCTGAATCAGAGAGGTGCAGGGGGCTGCCATAATCGACATTCACGTCTTCGGTGCCCCGGGAACAGTGGCTTAACTGCCTTGCTCAGGGGCAGAATGACATTTTTACCTTGTCAGCTCTGGGATTCAATCCAGCAACCTTTCGGTTACTGGCCCAACACTCTAATGCAAAAGGGGAATAAAACTATTCTAAAAGTATCTCATAAGTCAAGAACATTATGACCTATATCATCCTCCACTCACTATCACAAGGGTTAGTAACTACACAGACTCATTTCATATAACTTTAAAACACTGGCAGTTTGTCTCCTTCACTTCTTTAGTCTACTCTCTGAACACTCCAGATAGCCAAGTGAATAAAACAAATGCTGACAATACTGGTGTCAAACCATGCAAGTGTCAGTAGTAGTGATGCACCGATATGACATTTTTGGCCCATACCGATATCCGATATTTTCATTGAAAAAAAAAAAACAGCTACCGATACCCGATATTGACATTTTTTGCGGCCTTTTATGCATTTTAGTACAGTTAAATAGTTAACACACACACAAACACACACATGGACACAGCAGTCTAAGGCACAGCATCTCATTGCAAGAGGCGTCACTACAGTCCCTGGTTCAAATCCTGGCTGAATCACATCCGGCCATGATTGGGCGGCGCACAACTGGCCTAGCGTCGCCCGGGTTTGGCCGGGGTAGGCCATCATTGTAAATTAGAATTTGTTATTAACTGACTTGCCTAGTTAAATAAAAGGTTACAGAAACACACCAAAAGTTATTTTGTTGGCATTTCCATACGTCCCCATTACCAATAAAACATAATCAAAACCTATTTCCTCACTTACTTGCTGTGCTGTTTCCTTGATCATTTGTTCAGTCGTTTCATTCTCAACCAGGATTTCTATAGAACGCCGTTTGGGTCTTTGCGTGTCAAAAAATAAGCTTGTTGACCAATCAGGACCTGAATATGACTGCCCGTCACATAATAATTTTACGCGGCCATAAATTTTTTACGTAGTTATTACACATTGATTACACAATCACTCGAATTTCATATGTCAACGATTCATCAATACGTATGCTATGATGCTGGTCATAAAAAAAGCTAGCTAACTCATGGATGCAAACAATGTTCTTCCCCAAAAACATCGCAAACTGACATTATCTGTTTCAGTAGCTATAGTCAGGTAGCTAACTATTTAGCTAGGTGTCATCATCTAAATTAACCCTAATTTATAAGACAGTTCTTATTTGATTAATGGTGGTCGGACCCATCTATGTGAAACTAGCCACAATAAAAATTAACCACAATAGTGAAATTTGCAGTTAGCCTTCAAAGTAAAGGTAGGGCATAATTCTACTATTTGTATTCATTTGCATCACTGTCAATGACATACTTTTATTTTGAAAACAAACAGCAAATTCCACTTTTGTGCTAATCCTTATTGTGGCTAGCTTCACAACACATAACCGGTACGGTCGAGCGTCACTAGCCAGATGAAGCTAGTTGGCTGCTTATAACGGAAGCTTTGGGCAACAGGGTTAAGTAGCTGGCTAACTGTTTATTTTCATGAACTGAAGTTCAATTTCAATAGGCGAACAACAAGTGGCAACCTAGCTATTGTTTTCAGGCTGGTTGTATTGGTGCTAACATAAACTCGTACATCGCCTTGGTCCGTACAATTGCCCTTATTTTAGCGCCCCAAAAACGTAATACTTCCAGATCAACTGTAATGTCAATACCATTGTAAAGCACAATTTGAAGGTTTGTGTCGAATTTGAATAGGGTTTTTAGGGCGGTGCTAAAGTGATCTTAGAAGTAAACAGCGGCTTCGAGATTGATGATCGCATGCAATGATGACGCAAAAAAATGACTAGGTATCCCCCCTTACCCCCGTCACTGTCCATTTCTTGTTTTTAAATGACGAGAGAAGTGCTACACCTGCTGGAGAGAGATTGTAAGACAGAAATAGTTGCTTTACGCGTGCTGTACGTTACGGAATGACACGTCACGATGTAACAGAGGGTCAGTTTTTTCAGCTTTTCTCCAGTACTATAGAGCCATTACCATGTCGATCAACGCTTAAATAGAAACGTAGTTCACACCCCAGATTTTGAAGTCAACACAGTGTTGTGACTGTGTTGACTTC
Source organism: Salvelinus namaycush (assembly GCF_016432855.1). NCBI lineage: Eukaryota > Metazoa > Chordata > Actinopteri > Salmoniformes > Salmonidae > Salvelinus > Salvelinus namaycush. The sequence continues at coordinate 30,788 of NW_024059352.1, read as the reverse complement.
AAAATCTGGGGTGTGAACTACGTTTCTACTACGTTTCTATTTAAGCGTTGATCGACATGGTAATGGCCTTATAGTATTGGAGAAAAGCTGAAAAAAACTGACCCTCTGTTACATCGTGACCTGTCATGCCGTACAGTCCCATTAGTTTTCTTTGCAGCCTCGTTTGAATGTTGCGGTTGCGCACATTTGTACGGAATGGGGTGAGATTACGTTAGTGTGTACCGGTACTTGACCAGTCGGCGAAAGCCAACATCACCCACGACAGAGAACGGTTGATTGTCAAGGGCAATGGATTCCATTTCTTGGCTTTAATGGATTTTGCCTTTGAGTTGTCTCAGCTGAAATGTTCTTACTCTTTCAAATAAATGCTCGATCCACACAGCAGACATGGTGGGCTAGGGATAGGAATGCTGTGTCGCAAAATTTTACGCAAGTTCATTACGTCCTGTACCTACGTTATATAGGTAGGTATTTACATCAGCTTTGACATCGGTTTTGCACATCAGCGTTAAACTAGACATCTGATATGTTCACCGATATATTGTGTATCCCTAGTCAGTAGCATGAAATAACATCTACCTTCTCATTGAAACAGTTCATCATGAAACAGTTCTACAGCAACTTTTCATACACAGTGGGAAGTTGGAATGAAAAACACACACAAACTTAGAACGTGCTCTTACCATGAGAAACAGATTTTTCTGTTTTAATTTGGCATTCAGTTCCAGTGTTTGACTGCAGTCCTCCAGCTTCACTGATGCTATCTCTTGATCCTGCAGTTCAAAATGGGCTCCACTGTCACAATCAGGACCCAGTGACTGTAGGTTTTGACCTCAGTGTGGAAGGAGAGTGTCGTGGAAATACCGGAGCCTGTGAGTTCAAAAAGACTTATTACAAAGTAATAGAACCCGAGCTGGTTCATGAAGCAAGTGTCTTTCCAGCCTTGGCATACACTTTTTTTTTTTTTTTTTTTTAATAGTTTTCCTCCTTACGTCACACATATAAGTGACTCCTCTTTATGTTAATGATTCATCCCCTCTGGCATTTAGCCACCCTTATCTTTTTGCCTTGCACTAACTTTAGCTTGGTTTCACATTAGAACATAGATTCCATTCATAGCAATGGTACAAAAATAAACAGACACACCCACTCTCAAGACAGGTGCATGTTTAATGGTGCCTAATGACCTAGACACACATATAGAGTGCACTTATTCTGCTGACTACTCTAAGATGTATAATGTGCACACATTTACTGGAAAATTCCCAATAAGAGGCAGGTTGGGTTTGTCCTCACTGTTGATGTTACCAGCCTCAGGCTTAATCTGAGTCGGTCTGTAGTAATAAATAGAAACGGATACAAAAGTTACTCTTGACAGTTCTGGCACTTTCTTTATTCTCTATAAGAGGAACATGAGCTCAAGCAGTAGAAATTTGAGGTGCTGGTACTCAGCTCCGGTGAGCTTCTGCCCAATTCAAGCACTGATCTAATTTCAATAGATCTGATAGCTAAGCATTGACAACAAAACATGAATTCATTCACATTAGACAAGTATACACTTTAAATTAGGCTACAGAACTTAATCTATAGTAGATTTCTGAATTCACATAAATGACTCAAAAAAACATTTAGTACAAGGTTGCAGTATGTTTTAGGCATCACTATGTACTATTTTCCTGAATAAACTTGTCTTCACTGTATTATTTCAATCAAAAACCAATAGTATTTCCGTTCACACCATAGTAACATTTATAGATAGACAGAAACAACTGAATGTTTCAATATTAGTACACATGTTGAAAACTGCTAATCATTACATTTAGCTCCAAAATGGTAGTGCAACCGTAAAATGGTCTCTCTCTCTGCGGCACCCTCACTGCCTGGACTGAAGTCCGTTGATGCAGACCAAGTGGGAGCCGCCATTTACCAGCTCGTGAATTTTAACGTTACACAAAACCAACAACGACATGTAAAACGAACCCAGAAATCTCAAATTATTTTATCCTTTATGAAATTACCTTGACGAAATGATATACATCCACTCAGACTAACCCAGAGTATCTATGTCACTTGTAAAAATAAAAAATAAAGTGATCACGTTCACTCACGCGGTTTGGACCATTTTTTTTTACCAAACGTGATAACTTGACGTATTTGTTACCTAGCATGTTATGACATGTTCTTTCGATATTAAAACGTGCTATTACATACCAGTAGTAATACATTTGAAACGGACACAGAAGTTGTCATCTCGACTGCACAATTCTGGCGTATCCTTTATTGTGAAGAATGATGTGCGCCCGCGCGGAACTTCCTGTTCCCCCACTACCAGTTTCTAAACCCAGAGACGCAAACAACGCGAGACTTCAGAGAACTTGTGAAGCGGACCAAGCCGGGGTTTGAGAAGTCAATGAGAGAAGTGAACAATTCTGATACTTTTGCAGTGGTTAATGGGGATCCTAATAAATACCAAAAATATTCAGTGGGCACACACTTTGAAACATGGCCATTCTTTTATCAATTTCATAACTGCAGTGGTTTATTCACAATCGCTCTCACTGCGTATCTTACATATCGCAGCATCACATGAGTAGGCAGACACTCTTCACTCTTCCAACGAAACTCCAGATATAACACATTTTATCGGTGCCCTGCTCCGAAAAACAATGCTCTCTCCTTCAGCTCTTCTGAGACGCATCAAACCAAAACCACTACTGGTCACTCTGACTGACTCTACCTTTCCTAATGCCTCCTTTACCATCTTCCTGACCTCAGATGATCTCCTAACAATACATAATTGTTGATGAATCGCGCTCCATAAGAAACCGATGTTCATTTACAACTTTTGGTCTGTTTGCTCCATTTTTCGTTGTCTCCGTCTTCCATTCAATTCTTACCAACTTCACTCAACTTGGAGCCATCAGACTCGAACAGCACTTTCGCTTCGCCATATTTCCCTACCCCAAACCAGACACCACGCTACGGACTAACTCCTGCATGTAGAATCCTGCATTGAAAAAAGGCAACAACTACAGGTTAAAGGGGAATTTCACCGTGGCTTTGCCATGGCATCAGTGGCGACGTCCACGGACGGTGAATTTTCAGCTATATCAGGTCCATCCATCATGGACTTTATTTCGCCCAAAATTGTCCGTCTGTTTTGATCCAAATATAGCTAATGTTTGTATACTCCATGTTTCATATGTTGGTCATTTTTGCTACCATCCTCTCTCCGCTTACTCCTGTCATTAGTATGTCCAGATGTAACAAATGTAATTATGACCTCAGCTAATGTAGTCATGTACATTAACTTAATGTAATCATTGGCATGTTGTATTGCACAGAAGCAACAAATACACTAGATGACATCATCTCTACTTCCTGTTAATGTAATTATTGTTCCTATGTTTTCTCAGCATACATTACATTAACTCCCACATTAGCGGGGTGCGCGCACGCGAGCGGTTTAGTCAGCCTGTAATAACCCAGTAACTCGGTAGTGAGTTGTCATGTCTAAATGTTGATATTTAACCCTAACCCAGTAATAACCATAGTAAGTCACATGAATAGACATCAAAATCACTCAACCATCCTAACATAATACAACATGTAATGGTCTTATTTAGTGTTCAATTTCAACTGAACCATGATCATATATGTCATTTGTTTGTCTTTTCAGGTCTTACGGCAAATAAAAATGTATGAACTAATACATTCTGTCTTTACCACCACATTCCGCCTTTACCATCACAGTTCATTATGTGGTGACAATTTTACGATATTTGGTCATAAATAGCAGGGATTCTAGCATGCTAACTCCAGTTGAACAGCTAGCATACAATGTACCCGAAATACACATAATTAAAACATAATTTCAAAAAATAACATAATTTGATGAAATTATAGCCTATTTGGTAATGACCAAATAGACTCCATGACATCCATGTGCTCCACTGTCACTATTCATATCCATGGTAACCAAGTACAAACTTTTGAAAAAAAGGTTATTGTCATGTAATTTGCTTGTTGTGGTGTTAATGACACAATACTAAGAGACGACTGTATTTTGTGTAAAGAAAGTATCAAATGGCTTATGCACATCTAGTATGTATATAGTTTCCATGTATTTGACTCTTTTTAAACAGGTGCATTAAATATTTTGTAATTATCAAGACTTTTTTTTAAAGTGTAATACAAAGAAGAATGTCAAAAGTCATGTGAGACAGAACAAAAACAGACATGACATGCTGAAGAAAAAAAGTAAGCTGAAAAAAAAGAGTTGAAGGTTATTTTAGTATCTACTTAATGGATGTGAAATAAACAAATCTAAATTAGCATTTTATCTTAAAAATCGAACCCTGAGACACAAAGGCACTACAGAGGGTTGTGCGTATGGCCCAGTACATCACTAGGGCCAAGCTTCACGCCATCCAGGACCTCTATATCAGGCGGTGTCAGAGGAAGGCCCTAAAAATGGTCAAAGACTTGTGGGAGTTAATGTTACATATAGGGACAGATGTAATACTAAAAGTAGCAAGGACATGTGTACATCAGACCACAGGAGGAGAAGGCGACACTTAAGTGCATTTGCTATTCTGGAAAGGGCAGCATACCAAAGATTAGATGGAGCGGAACAAACATAAGTATAATGGCCAAGGCCATAAGTGCTTAGGATAAGCTGGACATACCAATGTCAGAGGGACACACAATCTACTAGTCCTAATAAGGGCAACATACCAAAGAGCACACCAAGCTAAACATAAGTACAAAGGCCAAAGACATAGACCCATAGGACAGCTGGACATATATTATTTTTAGGACATGAAAGGGTCCCGCCACCATTATAACCTAACCGAAAGCAGATATGGGCGTTATTGGGCGTGAACAAACAGGAAGCTTAAACTAAAAGATAATGGTGGCAGACGGACTGAGGGAAGTAACTTCATTTGCATGTGGGATGGACTCATATGCTGTATGTGTATAAAGGCAGAGCCAGTGCTCAGGGAAGTTGGTTGTTCCGCGGACCAGCACGGCTTATGATATTTTGTATTAAAAGCCTTTATTGAATTCACAAGTTCTTGTAAGTGTTATATTTCTAGACGATTTTCCACCACATACTCCAGCCACCCTAGTCATAGACTGTTCTCTCTGCTACTGCACGGCAAGCAGTACCGGAGCGCCAGTGTAACGGATGTGAAATGGCTAGCTAGTTAGCGGGTACGCGCTAGTAGCGTTTCAATCAGTTACGTCACTTGCTCTGAAACCTAGAAGTAGTGTTGCCCCTTACTCTGCAAGGGCCGCGGCTTTTGTGGAGCGATGGGTAACGACGCTTCGTGGGTGTCAGTTGTTGATGTGTGCAGAGGGTCCCTGGTTCGCGCCCGTGTCGGTGCGAGGGGACGGTTTAAAGTTATACTGTTACACCAAGTCAAGGTCCAAAAGGCTTCTAAACAGCTTCTACGCCCAAGTCATAAGACTCCTGAACAGCTAATCAAATGGCTACCCAGACTATTTGCATTGCCCCCTCTCCGGGCCCCCTCTCTTTTATGCTGCTGCTACCTCTCTGTTATTATCTATGCATAGTCACTTTAATAACGCCACCTACATGTACATATTACCTCAATTACCTTGACTTTCGACCTCCTCCTTTTCTGCAGCAACCAGTGATCCGGGTCACGGCACCAATGTAACAGTTTAACTTTAGTCCGTCCCCTCGCCCCGACCCGGGCGCGAACCAGGGACCCTCTGCACACATCAACAACAGTCACCCACGAAGCATCGTTACCCATCGCTCCACAAAAGCCGCGGCCCTTGCAGAGCAAGGGGAACCACTACTTCAAGGTCTCAGAGCAAGTGACGTCACTGAGTGAAAGGCTATTAGCGCGCACCACCGCTAACTAGCTAGCCATTTCACATCCGTTACATAAGTAAGCATTTCACTATAATGTCTACACCTGTTGTATTCGGCGCATGTGACATAAAATTGGATTTGATCACCCATATTCATCGTACTTCTCCAATTTCAAACCAGTGTGTCTTGTTTGTAATGAGACTCTCGCTGTTTGCAAAGAGTTCAATCTGAGATGTCATTATGAATCTAAGCATGGTACGTTCAGAAGTAGATGTTCCACCCCAGACATGAAGCTGAAGTCTGATGCAGATAGGAAGGTGGGCCTAAGTAGTGAACACACCCTATGTGCTTTACAGTGGCAATTTTAGCATGTACATATTTTATTGTTATCTAACATTAATTTCAGTAGAAACCATATTTGTTTAAGCAAGTCAGCCATATCAGCTATGTTTTTTAAAAAGGAAGTAAATGAGGCCGAATTAACTGCCAGACGAGGCTACTGTGGCTGATAGCCAGGTGCAGCGGTGGTAAGGATTCACTCCATGGTGCTGAAAGGAAAGTTCAATCATTATGCTGGACTAAAATTCTGTAACAAATGGTTTATTTGAGCTGTTTTTGCCATAATATGGACTTGGTATTTTACCAAATCTTCTGTATACCACCCAGTGGCGTAGCTTCAGCCGGTGCGGTTGCACCAGGGCCCACGTCGTACATGAGCCCGGTGACGGGCCCGGATCTGCGGAGCCACAGGCCCCCTATGTAATTTTAATTCCACCCTACCATGGCCAATTATTAATTGTTGACGCGAGTCCATCACACCGATGATTTAACAAGTAGATCTTTCTTTAAATTTAGGCTATATGATAAATGATCCCACTGATGGTTTCACCAACAAAATGTTTTTTGTCACTACATGTCAGCATGATATTTTAGTGTATTGATGACAATAAATCTAATTAATTTGCTAAATAAATCATATTATTCAATACCATGTTAAGATAATGAAATGCATTCTGGGATTCATTGTGCAAATACTGTCCAAAGCGTTGTTGTTTCTGTCATTGTTTAAAGCAACAGTTGAGCTAGCTATCAAGAGACAACGGGCAAAATAAAAATAAAGAGAGAATGCCGAGAATAGAAAATTACGGATTTAAAAATCAGCAATGTATCAACACAAAAGGGGAACGCAAAAGAGCAAGGCCAGAAATGAGAAAGCAAAGGAGGTATCAAAGTAGTTAAATTAGATTCCTTTTTCAAATGCAGTTCAAGTGAAGCCATTGCTAACACAAGCAATGTAGTGGGAGCAGAAGAGGATGTAGGTTTATCATCGCCAGCAGCAGCTTTTAGCGTGTCAAGTGAGCCAAGGCCGAGCTGTTCCATCATACCAGAAGAAGCAACTTTGACAGAGGAGGATACAGGTTGTCAGGTATCGGCGGATACGACCCTGAGCATAAGCCAGGCCGGACAAGCTATCCCCAGGCCGGGCGGGGAGGAAGAGGAGCAGGGCGAGGCTAAAATCGTGGTGGCTGAGGAAACAGGTGGAAGTGGGACAGACAACCTTTTTACCTATCCAACTGACAGGGGCATTATGCAACAAATGTGGATCCAAAGGCGGTGTTTTTCCGAGTCGTATTACACCACTACAACCAAGGCTGGAATCAAATGACCACGTACATGGCTATGTTATTCGGCCAAGATAGATTGTACGTATTGTGAGTCTTGCTGGCTGTTCAGAGATCAGAGAGCCCCTTTCTTCTCTGATGCGTGGGTGAATGGAGTGAGAGATTGGCGCCATCTAACACCCAAAATAGCATGTCATGAGACATCCCAGATTCACATGGGTGCCTGTTTGGTATATGAGCAATGGAAGCTCAATGACACTATTGACGCAGAAATGGAGAGAGGCGTGCGTAACGCAGCAAATTTCTGGCGACAGGTGTTGGAGCGCATAGTTAATGTAACTCTCACACTTGCATCATGTAATTTGGCGTTCAGCTGGGGCACTGTGAAAAGCTGTAACAGGTCAACAGTGGGAATTGTCTCAGTATAATTGAACTGCTGTCATTTTACGACCCAGTTCTGAAATAACTTTTAGAACGCCCCGCAGGATCCGTTAACCATCTCAGTCCTCAAATCCAAAATGAGCTGATTTATATCTTAGCCGAGCGAGTGAAGTGTGACATTCAGGGAGAGATGCAGGAAGCCCCATTTTCTTCTATTATTATGGACACCACACCGGATGTATCCAAAGTAAACCAGTTAAGCCAAGTTAATCGCTATGAGAGAATGATAAGGGATGCAAATAATGTCGCCACAGATCTGACCATCACAGAGTTGTTTTGGGGATTTCTGGAGACTTCAACATAAAAACCTTCGGCAGCATAGAGGATAAGGGGCTGGATATTTCAACATGTCGTGGGCAGGGGTATGATGGAGCTGCTAACATGAGTGGGGTGTATTCGGGTGTGCAGGCCAGAATATCCAAAAAGGAGCCGCTTGCTGTTTATGTGCATTGCGCAGAGCATAATCTTAACCTGGCTCTCAACGACTATCAAACATGTGCCAGAGATTAAACAGTTTAACAGTATGATACTGTTGAACTGTTTTACACCTTCTTCGGGTATAACATGAAGAGATGGTCAGTGTTGAGTGGTATATTTGATTTTGCATCAGAAAATGTAACTCTAAAACGATTGTGTCCCACCCGCTGGTCATCTAGATAGGAGTCCCTTGCCGCCCTGAGATACAGATATGTGGACATATTGAAGGCCCTCACCAACATCGTGCTTTTAATAAATGGATCACTAGTCACTTTAAATAATGCCACTTTAATAATGTTTACATATCTTACAATACTCATCTCATATGTTTATGCTGTATCTTATACCATCTATTGCATCTTGCCTATGCCGCTCATCCATATATTTATATGTACATAGTCTTATTCCATCTCTTTAGATTTGTCTGTATTAGCTAGTTGTGGAATTGTTAGATTACTTGTTAGATATTACTGCACTGTCGGACGTGAAGCACAAGCATGTCGCTACACTCGCATTAACATCTGCTAAGCATGTGTATGTGACCCAATAACATTTGATTTGAGCATATGGTTGCTGTCACAAGAAATTATTTAAAAAAAGATATGTAATTACTTGCTATTCATCACCACTACTTATCCCTGAAAGCTGAAATCCCACTGGATTCTAGCAAAGGCGGGACTTCCAACAATACCAGATCAATAATGTGGGAGTTGGCTCTAATGAGCTCGCAAATGTAATTGTTCAATTTAAATAATGTTATTGATGAAGCATACCTGTCTAGGCTATTTGAAAATTAAACTTGAAATTAACCTAAAAACGCTGCTTAATCTAAGTTTATGTAGAAAGTTGAAAATCATATCATACAGTGTAACCTGAAAAATTTAAAAACAATTACTGGCGATTCTTCACCACCAGAGGTCACTGATAGCACAAGCTGAAATCACATGGGATTTCCGCACGGCGCGGAATTTCACTCTGAACAAAGGGGAAAACAAAAATGGCTGCTCCCCCTTGTTAGCTTAGCATTTGGTGCAATGCTTAGCTTCACTTGTGCTGGAAAGTGAGACTCTGCACAACAAAAGTCCCTTCCAACAAGAGAACGGGTTTACTAAGTGACGTCTCACGTTCAACCTTTCAGCAATATTTTTTTGCGATTAACCGGAACATGCGGAAAACACAAATACACCGTTGGTCTACTCGCACCAATGAAAACGCGAGACAGAGATAATTACTAGCTTGGTCAAGCCAATATCTACTCAAATTTTAAAATCGGCTGGCCCTATGTCCACACTCGAGAAATTAATTATGACCAAGTCTACTCGCTCCTGAATGCGATAGACAGAAATAACACTACATTGGGCCCAACTAGTATTTTTCTCAGAATGTCTGCATCGGCTGGTACAAACGCCCTAGCTCATAGCATTCAGTAAATCCCCTACACACTGATTTGTGTCAGATATACAACACGAGTCAATCTCGCTACACTAGTATCTGGGTGAAAAAGAAAAACCACACACACACCATTCTCAACAATAATCCTGATTGGTGTGTGAGTAACTTGCTACACAATTCCTATGGACTGAATTCAACAGTGAGGCCTAGTTTTATCTTAGATTCCTCGCACGGGGGCATCAATATGACGTGACGTTATTGTTAATGTGATGACATGCTAATTATCGAATAATTAACTGTTTATTATTACGTGATTAAATAAATCCTGTAACAATTAACTCAGTAACCTGAAGCACCACGGGAAAAGTTTGTTTAATGAGTTACCGTTTCCCAAATTAACTCAAAGATTATATAGATTTCCCAGCAGTCACCAATTAATTCATTTCTGTCTCATTCTGAATGTCGCATAATTAGTAAATCTGCACAAACCCGGGTCTCACTAATTATTCCGTACCACACAAATTGAGTTGATAATTTTTTTTACTAACCAGTTAAATGATAACATAAGATAAATATACAAAAACAGTCTAGGTTATTGGTTAAAACTTCATACAATGGCAACAGGTCCCTAGTGGACCAACACAAGATGGAGTTTTACACACAGACAGACAGAGAGAGAGACAGAGAGACAGACAGAGAGAGAGACAGAGAGAGAGAAAGAGAGAAATTCAACACTTGGATATATTTGTAAACTATGCTTAGTTTCAGCACTAACACCTTGCCCTGAACTGCCCATGTTATGGGTAAAAAGTGTAATGCATGTATTTACGTGTTGAAGGTCTCCGTTGGGTATCTCTTTGTGGGTCGAGTTCCGCTTAGTGGGAAAGGTTTGGCCAACACCTTGTTCATTCGTCTTCAGGTGTTAGTCTCTGATTTTCCAAACGATGTCACAATGTCCTTTCTCTTAGTTGTCAGTTTCCTTGCACTCGTTCTGTGAGAGTGGGCTTCTGAGGAGGCTAATCAACCGTGTCGATGCTCCCGACGTGGGTAAGAGGGCCGTGTAGACAACCGGTAACTTGAAAAGAATAGCCGGATGGTCCTGCTTAAATTCAACTTCCTAGATACAGTACTTAGAATAGCTACTCCACCACAAACTTGATTGTTCAGAGATTTACTTTATCTTCAACCTCGTGTTGCGTTTCGGGCTTGGCTGCAGCGTGTGGTCAACTTAGTCTGATATGTAAATTCTTAACGCATGTTTTATACCCTAGAAAGGGGCGTTTCCATCTTTATGACACACTCTCTGGGTTCCCTGGGGCGTAGCTAGTTACAATGCAAGGTATTAGGATTTACTATGATCTCGTTTAGACAACTAAAATCACTCTTATCACCAAAACATTCTCTTTCATCTGCATATTTTGTACACAAAGTATGTCAACATCACATATACATTATGAAAACTCTTCAAGTTAATGTTTTCGTTATAACATCCTCAACTAACTTTTAAGAACATCATAAAATAGACATTCATTTTCATATTCCATCCATCATTGTTTCCACCATTTGGCTGATCAAATATACATGTCTCAAAGTCCATTTATTTGATGTTCTGTAGTTTTGGGCTGTAACCTCTTCCTAAGGCAAACAGACATTCCAGTCTCTCACATTAGAGAACAGAATGGAGTTGGGCTGTTGCCTTACGATGGACGTGAGGTCATAAACCCCCCCATCAATCCCTCTATACTTCTCCCCGTCTTCGGGAGGGAGAGATCTCTCTGTAGAACCGTGATCCTCTGTAACCTGATTCTCACAGGACCGTCATGACAGTCCCCCTCTGGTGGGTTCAACTAGGAAGGATCCTGCATTTTGCAACCCACCATAAGAATGACCATCGGATGTCAACAATTGTATATACACTGTGTAGGCCATTTGTTTGTGAGAATGTGATCAAATTTGGTTCATATATAGACACCATATCATTTAAAAGAGTTTGTTTAATTTAAAACTATACACAAGAGAAGATGTTACCCAGAACAAATTAATGTACAAACATATCAATTAACTTCACCAGTTACTAAATTAAATCATCAATGACTAAAACAATGAATCTAGCATTAAAAGACAATTTAATAAACACTAGTCAATTCATAGCCTGTCTATCATTAAACAAAATGTGTTTGGTAATATAAAAATAATCCACCGAAACTAATGCTGAAAACTGATCTGATACAGTGCATTCAAAAAGTATTCAACCCCCTTGACTTTTTCCACATTTTGTTACGTTACAGCATTTTTATAAAATGTATTAAATCGTTTTTCCCCTCATCAATCTACACAAAACACCCCAAAATTACAATGTAAAACCAGTTTTTTTTTTGCAAACATTGTCTTAGCTGTGTGCTTAGGGTCGTTGTCCTGTTGGAAAGTGGACCAGTGTGAGGTCCTGAGAACTGTGGAGCAGGTTTTCATCAAAGATCTCTCTGTACTTTGCTCCGTTCAACTTTTCCCTCGATCCTGACTAGTCTCCCAGTCCCTGCTGTTGAAAAACATACCCACAGCATGATGCTGTCACCACCATGCTTCACTATGCTCTGACATGCACTGTCAACTGTGGGACCTTATATAGACTGGTGTGTGCCTGTTTGAATTGAATTTACCAAGTGGACTCCAATCAAGTTGTTGAAACATCACAAGGATACTTAATGGAAACAGGATGCACCTGAGAACAATTGAGTCTCCATAGTAAACGGTATGAATACTTATTTATTATTTGCACCAAAAAAATCAAAAACTGTTTTAAATTTGTCATTATGGGCTTTGTGTGTAGATTGAGGAATTTTTGTAACAAAATGTGGAAAAAGTCCAGGGGTCTGAATTCATTTCTTTTGCACTGATTGTACAAAACATTAGGAACGCCATCTTAATATTGAGTTGCAATCCCCTTTGTCCTCAGAACAGCCTCAATTCGTCAGGCCATGGACTCCACCTGGTGTGGAAAGAAACCCGCAGGGATGCTGGGCCATGATGACTCCAATGCTTCCCACAGTTGGGTCGGGTTGGCTGGGAGTGGATATCTACTCCGAATAGCTCGTTCCATCTCCTCCCACAGATGCACAATTGGATTGAGATCTGGTGACTTGGCAGGCCACTGCAGTAAACTGAATTCCCTGTCATGGTTCCCATGGAACCATTCCTGGACAAGCCTTGTGGCATGGGGCATAATCCTGCTGAAAACATCAATTTGCAGCTGGATACATTGCTGCCATAAAGGGATGCACCTGATTGGCAATGATGTTTAGACATCCTGTGGCATTAAAACGTTGCTCCACTTTTATCAAGGGGCCCAATATGTGCCATGAAAACACACCCCATGCCATCACCACCAGCCTGCAATGCTGACACACGGCATGGATGCATGCACTCGTGGTTCTCCATACCCTAGTCTTCCCATCAGCATGACACAGCAGGAACTGGGATTATCTAGACCAGTGGTTCCCAAAATGTTTATAGTCCCGTAACCCTTCAAACATTCAACCTCCAGCTGCGTACCCCCTCTAGCAACAGGGTCAGCGTGCTCTCAAATATTGTAAGCCTGTCACACACACACACACTATACATTTATTAAACATAAGAATGAGTGTGAGTTTGTCACTTCCCACGAGCCTGGTTGTGACAAAGAGCTCTTATAGGACCAGGGCACAAATAATAATAATCAATTTGGCTCTTTATTTAGCCATCTTACATATAAAACCTTACTTGCTCATTGAAAATTGTGAATAACTCACCACAGGTTAATGAGAAGGGTGTGCTTGAAAGGATGCACATAACTCTGCAATGTTGGGTTGTATTGGAGAGAGTCTCGGTCTTAAATCCTTTTCCACACACAGTCTGTGCCTGTATTTAGTTTGTATACTAGTGAGGGCCAAAAATCCACTCTCACATAGGTATGTGGTTGCAAAGGGCATCAGTGTCTTAACAGCGCGATTTGCCAAGGCAGGATACTCTGAGCGCAGCCCAATCCAGAAATTTTCACAGAACCGCTTGTTGCAATTTTGATGAGGCTCTCTTGTTCAGATATCGGTAAGTGGACTGGAGGCAGGGCATGAAAGGGATAACAACTCCAGTTTGTGTCATCCGTTTCAGGAAAGTACCTGCGTATTTGCACACCAAACTCACTCAGGTGCGTCGCTAGATCACATTTTACATTTGTCCGTAAGCTTGAGTTCATTTGCACACAAAAAAATCATACAATGATGAAAAGACCTGTGTGTTGTCCATGTTAACAAAGTTCACAATTTTCACTGTAGTGCCCAAAACGTCTTTCAAGCTGTTAGGCATTCCCTTGGCAGCAAGAGCCTCTCGGTGGATGCTGCAGTGTACCCAAGTAGTGTCGGGAGCAACTGCTTGCACGCGCGTTACCACTCCACTATGTCTCCCTGTCATGGCTTTCGCGCCATCAGTACAGATACCAACACATCTTGACCACTAAAGTCCATTTGATGTCACAAAGTTGTCCAGTACTTTTTAAAGATATCCTGTTGTTCTGGTTTCCAGTGGTTTGCAGAAGAGGATGTCTTCCTTAATTGACCCGCCAAAAACGTAACAGACATATACCAGGAGCTGTGCCAGGCCCGCCACGTCTGTTGACTCATCCAGCTGAATTCACTGGCTTGTATGCGAAGCAGTAATTGTTTCAAAACATCTGCCATGTCACTGATGCGTCATGAAACGGTATACTTTTTGGGGCATTTTCCACCAGCATTGTCCCAGCCATATCTGCGGAAGCAGGAAAAATTAAGTACTCCACCATAGTATGGAGCTTGCCTGTCCTAGCCACTCGGTAGCTCACCATATAAGACCCTTCTAGCCCCTTCTTATTAATGGTATCTGCTGCTTTTATACATGTCTTACTACTCGAAAGTAGTCTCAACTCTCGCTCAAAAAACTCCTGTGGCTTATTTTTCAAATTGGCATGTTTTGTTTCTAAATGTCTGCGCAAGAGTGAAGGTTTCATCGAGTTGTGAGATATAAACACACTGTGGATGAGGAAAGGCACTATTCCCAATATAAGTGAACCCCAAATCAATGTAGTTCTCATATTTGCACCTCTTCGATGGTCCAACATCCGTCTGTTGCTCGGTGCTTTCCCGGGTAAAGGGGCAGTAGCTCTTCGGCTGCATCAGAATCACAACTGTCAGTGTCCATGCTAGCTGGGCTAACAACAAACGTAGAATTAGCATTGGATGTGCTCGTGGAAGCAGAACAGCTTGTGCCGTCGACAGGTGCAGTACTGCTGGTAGTACCAGTAGAGCTGGTATGTGTCTCTATTGACGCAGGCTAAAAAAACACAGCAAAACTGACAAGATGTACACTGATCAGTAAAGAGAGGCTAACATTCTATGACGCTCCCTTTCCTCTGCACAGTTCTCTCACAGTGAGAAACAATAGGATTACAATAGAGTGTTCTACACTTTCTTCATTTGATCCAATTCAACATTGCCAATTATTTTATGAGATGAGAATTAAGTGGAGTGACTAATCTCAGCTGGTCTGAGAAAACTGATAAGTCTTCTCTCAAGTGTGTAGACGTTGGTGTATTTTTACATTGCCCAATCGGGAGAAGCTCTTGCCACAGTAAGAGCAGAAGAAAGGCTTCTCTCCTGTGTGTGTTCTCTGATGACCATTTAGCTCAGCTGATGATTTAAAACATTTTCCACAGTCAGAGCAGTAGTAAGGCTTCTCTCCTGTGTGTATACGTTCATGTCGTTTTAGGTGGCTCGATTGAGAGAAACTCGCCCTACAGTCAGAGCAGAAGTAAGGCTTCTCTCCTGTGTGTGTTCTCTGATGAACTTTTAGTTCAGTTGATGTTGTGAAGCATTTTCCACAGTCAGAGCAGGAGCAAGGCTTCTCTCCGGTGTGTGTTCTCTGATGAACTTTTAGCTCAGTTGATGTTGTGAAGCATTTTCCACAGTCAGAGCAGGAGTATGGCTTCTCTCCTGTATGTATACGTTTGTGTGTTTTAAAGTGGCCCAGGTGAGAGAAACTATTTCCACACTCAGAGCAGGAGTAAGGCTTCTCTCCTGTGTGTGTTCTCTGGTGAACTTTTAGCTGAGACGATTGTGTGAAGCATTTTCCACAGACAGAGCATGAGTAAGGCTTCTCTCCTGTGTGTATACGTTCATGTTGTTTTAGGTGGCTTGAGTGAGCGAAACTCTTCCAGCAGTCAGAGCAGGAGTAAGGCTTCTCCCCTGTGTGTATACGTTCATGTTGTTTTAGATGTCCTCGTACAGAGAAACTATTTCCACAGACAGAGCAGGAGTAAGGCTTCTCTCCTGTGTGTATATGTTCATGTTGTTTTAGGTGGCTCGATTGAGAGAAACTCTTCCTACAGTCAGAGCAGGAGTAAGGCTTCTCTCCTGTGTGTACTCTCTGATGAACTGTCATAGCCCTTGATGTTGTGAAATTCTTCCCACAGTCAGTGCAGAAATGCAGATTCTCTCCTGTATGTATTTTTAGGTGTATTTTCAGCTTTGATAGAATTGGGAAAATCTCCTCACAATGTGGGCAGTGGTGAGACCTCTTAGCTCTGTGATCTTCCTGCTGTTGCTTTCTGGATGTAGAGAATGTCTCAACATGATCTCCTGAGTGAACATCAGAAGAACCAGTCAGTTGGTGTGATATACAGTACCAGTTAAACGTTTGAACACACCTACTCTTCAAGGGTTTTCTTAATTTTTTTACTATTTTCTACATGGAATAATAAGTGAAAACATCAAAACTATGGAATAACACATATGGAATCATGTAGTAACCAAAAAAAAGTGTTAAATCAAAATAGCTTGTATTTTAGATTCTTCAAAGTAGCCACCACTTGCCTTGACAGCTCACACAACATTCCATTGGAACACAGGAGTGATGGTTGCTGATAATGGGCCTCTGTACTAGAGGTCGACCGATTAATCGCAATGGCCAATTAATTAGGGCCGATTTCAAGTTTTCATAACAATCGGTAATCTGTATTTTTTTTTTTTTTTACACCTATATTTAACTAGGCAAGTCAGTTAAGAACACATTCTTATTTTCAATGACGGCCTAGGAACGGTGGGTTAACTGCCTTGTTCAGGGGCAGAACGACATATTTTTACCTTGTCAGCTCGGGGATTCATGTTTGCAACCTTCCGGTTACTAGTCCAATGCTCTAACCACCTGCCTTACATTGCACTCCACGAGGAGCCTGCGTAGCAGGCTGACTACCTGTTATGCGAGGGCAGCAAGAAGCCAAGGTAAGTTGCTAGCTAGCATTAAACTTATCTTATAAAAACAATCAATCTTCACATAATCACTAGTTAAAAACACATGGTTGATGATATTACTAGTTTATCTAGTGTGTCCTGCGTTGCATATAATCGATGCGGTGCCTGTTAATTTCTCATTGAATCACAGCCTACTTCGACAAACGGGTGATAATTTAACAAGCGCATTTGAAAAAAAAGCACTGTCGTGTACCTAACCATCAATCAATGCATTTCTTTAAAATCAATACTCAAGTATAGATTTTTTAACCTGCATATTTAGTTAATATTGCCTGCTAACATGAATTTCTTATAACTAGTGAAATTGTGTCACTTCTCTTGCGTTCCGTGCAAGCAGTCAGGGTATATGCAGCAGTTTGGGCCGCCTGGCTCATTGAGAACTGTGTGAAGTCCATTTATTCCTAACAAAGGCCGTAATTAATTTGCCAGAACTGTACATAACTATGACATAACATTGAAGGTTGTACAATGTAACAGCAATATTTAGACTTAGGGATGCCATCCGTTAGATAAAATAAGGAACGGTTCCGTATTTCACTGAAAGAAAAAACGTCTTGTTTTCGAAATGATAGTTTCCGGATTCGACCATTTTAAATGACCAAAGGCTCGTATTTCTGTGTGTTAACTTGTTATAATTAAGTCTATGATTTGATAGAGCAGTCTGACTGAGCGATGGTAGGCTCCAGCAGGCTCGTAAGCATTCATTCAAACAGCACTTTCGTGCGTTTGCCAGCAGCTCTTTGCAATGCTTCAAGCATTGAGCTGTTTATGACTTCAAACATATCAACTCCCGAGATTAGGCTGGTGTAACCGATGTGAAATGGCTAGCTAGTTAGCGGGGTGCGCGCTAATAGCGTTTCAAACGTCACTCGCTCTGAGACTTGGAGTAGTTGTTCCCCTTGCTCTGCATGGGTAACACTGCTGTTGTCGATGTGTTCCTGGTTCGAGCCCAGGTAGGAGCGAGGAGAGGGACGGAAGCTATACTGTTACACTGGCAATACTAAAGTGCCTATAAGAACATCCAATAGTCAAAGGTATATGAAATACAAATGGTATAGAGAGAAATAGTCCTATAATTCCTATAATACCTACAACCTAAAACTTCTTACCTGGGAATATTGAAGACTCGTGTTAAAAGGAACCACCAGCTTTCATATGTTCTCATGTTCTAAGCAAGGAACATAAACGTTAGCTTTTTTACATGGCACATATTGCACTTTTACTTTCTTCTCCAACACTTTGTTTTTCCATTATTTAAACCAAATTGAACATGTTTCATTTTATTTGAGGCTAAATTGATTTTATTTATGTACTATATTAAGTTAAAATAAGTGTTAATTCAGTATTGTTGTAATTGTCATTATTACAAAAAAATATTTTATATATTTTTTTTAATGTATTATTATTATTATTATTTTTTTTTTTTTTTTAATCGTCCGATTAATCGGTATCGGCTTTTTTTGGTCCTCCAATAAATCGGTATCGGTGTTGAAAAATCATAATCGGTCGACCTCTACTCTGTACACCTATGTAGATATTCCATTAAAAAAAATTTTTTTTTTTAAAAAGCAGTTTCCAGCTACAATAGTCATTTGCAACATTAACAATGTCTACACTGTATTTCTGATAAACTTTATATTTTATTGGATAAAAAAATAGCTTTTCTTTCAAAACAAGGACATTTCTAAGTGATCCCAAACTTTTGAACGGTAGTGTATGTATTCATATCAGTAGGCTGAACAACACAAAAGGGGAATAAAACTACTCTAAGTGGGTAAGAGTTGAAAGCTAAAAGGGGGCGTGTCATCCTCCACTCACTATCACAAGGGTTAGTAATGTTAGACAATTTCCAGTCATCTGGTGATTTTCAGTACCTATACTGTTCTCTTTGAAGTAGAAAGAATCGATATGAGGTTAAATATTAGACATGTGTAAGCAGAATGAAGGCTGAGCCCATGTGAATGTACAGAGCTGAATCAACATCGAGTTAACCATTAGACATGTAAAAAACAGAACGTAAGCAGAATCCGTGTGGATGAGGCAAGGTAGACCAACACAGACTGGTCTGGGCCATATCTGATCTTGTGAAGGCTACTGGACATGCACATGGGTTAATCATACATAGACAACATCGGCCTGAACTTGTGAAGAACTTTGGAAAGGAACATTAGCTAATCAGTTATAGGCACCATTAGACCTGCAGTACGAGTGTGCATGTCTGTGTGTCACGCAACCAATAGAATCTATGCCCTAATGTCTGAGCCAATAAGAAAGGCAGCAATATTGGGGAGGCCAAGGCTAGAAGGTATTAATTATTTAGATAAAGTGTAGTGACAATGTTATGTAAGGGTAAAACTGTATAAAAGCTGAGTACTGAGAATGGAGAATCAGTTATTCCATGGAATTGCTCGGCTTTGTTACTTTTGTAGTAAAGTCTATTTGAATTCACAAGCTCCGGTATCTGAGAAATATTTTATTCAATATTTCCACGACAGTAACTACACAGACACATTTCATAAATAAATAAAAAAACACTGCAGTTTGCCTACTTCACTTCTTTAGTCTGCTCTCTGATCACTCCAGATAGACCAGTGAATAAAACACATGTTGGCAATACTGGTGTCAAACCATGCAAGTCTGAGTAGCATGAAATAACATCTACCTTCTCATTGAAACAGTTCTACTGCAATTTTTCATACACAGTGGGAAGTTGGAATGAATAACACAAACTTAGTGAGATAAAACCTGCTCTTACCATGAGAAACAGATGTCCCAATCTTCTCCTCCTCTTCTTCATCTTTAATGTTGACATCCAGCTCCAGTGTTTGACTGCAGTCTTCCAGCTTCACTGCTGCCATCTCTGGATCCTGCAGTGCAAACTGGGCTCCACTGTCACAATCAGGACCCAGTGACTGTAGGTTTGGACTCACTGTGGAAGGAGAAAGGCAGGCTAAGTTTGTCCTCACTATTCTCATACTTCATTATAGTCTGCCTGTAGTAACAATGAGAAACAGACACCAAAAGTTAATCTTTACAGTTCCGGCACTTTCTTTATTCTCTAAAAATATATTATATTTCTTCTTGTTCAATTATCGAATTTAGTGCTCGACTTGAACTGAAATAGGTGCCGATACTCATTTTGGGTGACGGCACTGTTTATATTTAGGTACAGGAGCTCCACAATACTTTTGAGCTAATATTCTATAAAAGAAACGAGCAGAAGCAGTAGAAATTTGAGGTACTGGTACTCAGCTCCGTTGAGCTCCTGTCCAAGTCAAGCACTGATCTCATTTCAATAGATCAGGTAGCTAAGAATTGACAAAACATTAATTAATTCAAATTAGACAAAGTACACACTTCAAAAATAGGCTACACAACGTAAATGCAATTAATCTATAGTAGATTAAATTCACATAAATGCATAAATGACAACAAAGCGTTTAGTACAAGGTTACAGTATGTTTATGGCACTATACTATTTTCCTGAATAACCTTGTCTTCACTATCATTTCAAATAAAAAACTAATAGTATTTCTGTTCACACCATAGTAACATTTATAGATAAAGATAGAAATAGCTTAATGTGTCTGAATATTAGTACACATGTAGAAAACTGATAATCATTACATTCTTATGGCTGCAGGGGCAGTTTTGAGTAGCTTGGATGAAAAGGTGCCCAGAGTAAACTGCCTGCTCCTCAGTCCCAGTTGCTAATATATGCATATTATTAGTCTATTTGGATAGAAAACACTCTGAAGTTTCTAAAACAGTTGAATGATGTCTGTGAGTATAACAGAACTCATATGGCAGGCAAAAACCTGAGAAAAAATCCAACCAGGAAGTGGGAAATCTGAGGTTTGTAGTTTTTCAACTCTTTGCCTAACCAAGATACAGTGGAAATGTGGTCATATTGCACTTCATAACGCTTACACTAGATGTCAACAGTCTTTAGAACCTTGTCTGATGCTTCTACTGTGAAGTGGGGCCGAATGAGAGGGGATTGAGTAAGGTCTACGATGACCTGAACATGTGCGTTCATGTGAGAGCGAGCTCTGTTCTATCGCATTTCTGAAGACAAAGGAATTCTCCGGTTGGAACATTATTGAAGATTTATGTTAAAAACATCCTAAAGATTGATTCAATACATCGTTTGACATGTTTCTACTGACTGTTACGGAACTCTTTGACATTTCGTCTGCTTTTAGTGAACGCACTTTGTGACTTTGGATTTGTTTACCAAACGCGCTAACAAAAGTAGCTATTTGGACATAAATTATGGATATTACAGAACAAATCAAACATTTATTGTGGAACTGGGATTCCTGGGAGTGCATTCTGATGAAGATCATTAAAGGTAAGTGAATATTTATAATGTTATTTCTGACTTCTGTTGACTGCACAATATGGCGGGTACCTGTATGGATTGATTGGGCTCTGAGCGCCGACCTCAGATTATTGCATGGTTTGCCTTTTTGAAATCTGACACAGCGGTTGCATTAAGGAGAAGTGGATCTAAAAGTCCATGTATTACACTTGATCTTTGATCAAAGTTTATTATGAGTATTTCTGGAAATTGATGTGGCTCTCTGCAAAATCACCAGACTTTTTGGAACTACTGAACATAAAGCGCCAATGTATACCGAGATTTTTTAATATAAATATGAACTTTACCGTACAAAACATACATGTATTGTGTAACATGAAGTCCTATGAGTGTCATCTGATGAAGATCATCAAAGGTTAGTGATTAATCTTCTCTCTATTTCTGCTTATTGTGACTCCTGTCTTTGGCTGGAAAAATGGCTGTGTTTTGGCAGTGACCTAACATAATCGTTTGTGGTGCTTTCGCTGTAAAGCCTTTTTGAAATCGGACACTGTGGTGGGATTAACAACAAGTTTATCTTTAAAATGGTGTAAAATACTTGTATGTTTGAGGAATTTTAATTATGAGATTTCTGTTGTTTGAATTTGGCGCCCTGCACTTTCACTGGCTGTTGCAGCCCTAAGAAGTTTTAAGCTTCAAAACTGTATTGCGACCGTGAAATTGTCTATCTGCACGCGCATTTTAGTTCGTTGACGCAGACCGAGTCGGCGCCGCCATTTTACCAGCTCGTGAATTTTACACAAAACCAATAACATGCTAAACGAACTCAGAAATCTCAAATAAATGGATTCTTTATTAAATGACCTTGAGGAAATTATGTACATCCATTCAGACAAACCCAAAGTGTCTAGCTATGTGAATATCTATGTGTATCACGTTCACTCGGTTTGACACAAAAATAACAACCCTTTACCAAACGTGATAATACCTTAACGGATGTTACCTAGCATGGAATGACATGTTCTTTCGAAATTAAAAAGTTTAAACGTGCTATTACATACCTGTAGTAATACATAGAAACGGACACAAGGGTTATCTTCTTAACATAACAGTTCTTGCACTTTCTTGATTCTGAAGACTGGTGCGTGCCTGTCTGGAACTTCCTGTTCCCCCACTACCACAGTGCATCCACAGGTAGAACAATGAGACAGATATTTCACCGGATGTATAAATGTGAAGCATCCGCTTAGCGTTTCCACTCACTGCCAAACTAAATTCTGTTATGAACTGAGTGGACTACGTTTTGTAGACATTACCCTTTGCAGAAGTTTATTTTTTATATATTATTTAAATAAATTGCTTTGTTTAGAAGGAACGCAAAGGTGACTTGAGTTATTGCACACGGGCGCTTCACAGAGGTGGTGTTCCCTAACAGAAATATGCAGATGTGTGCTAGAACACACTAATAGGATCTCGTTACCTTGTGCTTGGCTCTGCCCGCTATGCCCCAGAACAGACTATGGGAGGCGCACAGTACTACATAGAGCCATGACTACATGGAACTCTATTCCACAAGTATTCAGAAAAATTTGATTTAAAAAAACAGCAGCAGCTAATGGGGATCCATAATAAATATTCACAGAGGAGGCGTTCCCTAATAGAAATATGCAGATGTGTGCTAGGACGTGCCAATAGGATCTCGCTAGCTTGTGCTTGGCTCTGCCCACTATGACTCATCTCTTCCCATTGGAAACGACCGGTTTAGTTATAAAAAATAAGGTGCAACCCTCTGTGCTTTCAGGAATTATTATGTCCCTACCCCATTATATGAGAAGAGCGGTACTTTAAAAATAAATTTCCACTATTTGCAATGTAAAAATCCTAATAAAAGCAATCAGAGTAATTACATTTGGATTCCTCTGTAATTGTCATGCCTCCTAAAAAACGTAATGTGAAAACGTGCCTGATATTCTAAGAATTGATTCATGTTGGGCCGTCCCGGGTTTATGCAACATTGTAGCCTATTTAGACCAAGGCGTGACCATTACTGTGGTGAGAGAGAAGCACGCCTGTATCTCACAGAACTAAAATGAGATTCACTTTCTATGATCTCTCTCCCTCTCTGTGCTGTTATAGACATGAGCCGGCAACTCATCTCTCCAGCATTGCACTTCATCATTTATTTCCTACAATATTTCTAATACAAATCGCTAGAAAACACAGGTTGTAAAGCAAATAGATCCTGCTGAATAGAACATACTAATCTGTCTGTTACCAAGTTATCAACTTCCAAATAGGCCTATTGAGCGAACAGCATAGTTTTACAAAGTAAAGGAAGAGAGAGAAGCTTTTGGCTGGTGAGTGAGCTGCACATTATTGGGTGAGTCAGTGAAACTGGAAAGCTTGTTTAGCCTCTAACGAGTCACAAACCCGGATCCGGGATCCCCCCCATCAAAAAAGCTGACTAGCATAGCCTAGCCTAAAGCCACAGGGATATCATATAATAAAATGTTCATGAAATCACAAGTCCAAGACACCAAATGAAAGATACACATCTTGTGAATCCAGCCATCATTTCTGATTTTTAAAATGTTTTACAGGGAAGACACAATATGTATTTCTATTAGCTAACCACCATAGCAAAAGACACAACTTTTTTTTCCCACCATTTTTCCCCTGCATAGGTAGCTATCACAAATTCGACGAAATAAAGATATAAATAGTCACTAACCAAGAAACAACTTCATCAGATGAGTCTGATAACAGATTTATTGTATAGCATATGTTTTGTTAGAAAAATGTGCATATTTCAGGTATAAATCACAGTTCTACATTGCAGCTGCAATCTGAAATAGCGCCGAAGCAGCCAGAATAATTACAGAGACCAACGTCAAATACCTAAATACTCATCATAAAACATTTCTGAAAAATATATGGTGTACAGCAAATGAAAGACAAACATCTTGTGAATCCAGCCAATATTTCCGATTTTTTAAGTGTTTTACAGCGAAAACACAATATAGCATTATATTAGCTTACCACAATAGCCAGAAACACAAGCCATTTACCAGCAGCAAAGGTTAGCGATCGTAACAAACCAGCAAAAGATATATAATTTTTGACTAACCTTCATAAACTTCATCAGATGACAGTCCTGTAACATCATATTACACAATGCATATAGGGTTTGTTCGAAAATGTGCATATGTAGCGGCACAAATCGTGGTTATACAATGTCAATAGTAGCCAAACTTCAAGCAATCTGTCCGGCGCCATCTTGGAGAGGCACCTAATCTAATCAATAACTAATCGTAAACTTGACAAAAAAAATACAGGTTGGACAGCAAATGAAAGATACATTAGTTCTTAATGCAACCGCTGTGTTAGATTTTTAAAATTAACGTTACTACGACATACAGCGTGCGTTACAGCGAGACCGTGCCGAAATTAATGGCGGAATTATTGTTTAACATTTTTCAACATAAATACGAATTAACAGCATAAAGACTTCTTACTATTTGTTGAGCTTCCATCAGAATCTTGGGCAAGGTGTCCTTTGTCCATAATAATCGTTGCTCGGCTGTAGAATGTCGTCTTCAACCGTGTAATTAGCAGCAAACATTAGCTATGTGGCCCAGACATGCCCAACTCTTCAAAACGCAGGACAAAGAAAATTCCGAAAATCGCAATATACTCATATAAACTGATATAACTCGGTTTAAAATAACTACGTTATGATGTTTCTAACACCTATATCGAATAAAATCAGAGCCGGATATATCTAACGCCGATAACGTGAGCTTCTCAGAATGCCATCCTGAGGTCTGTCTTGCGTCATGGCGAACGATGAAAAGGGTGCACCCCTCGTGCCAAGCCTATTTATACTGCCTCAGATCTACCTAGCAACACCATTTCAATTCTCAACGCTTGCTGACATCTAGGGGAAATCGTATGCAGTGCTTGTCGACCAATAGAATAATTGCAAATTATTTAACTGACCCAGGAACAGAGTTCCCAATTTCAGATTTCTCACTTCCTGACAGGAAGATTGCTCCAACTCGAGTTCTGTTTTACTCACAGATATAATTCAAACGGTTTTAGAAACTAGAGTGTTTTCTGTCCAATAGTAATAATAATATGCATATTGTACGAGCAAGAATTGAGTACGAGGCAGTTTAATTTGGGAACGAAATTTTTACAAAGTCGAAATGGCCCCCCCCTATTGACAAGAAGTTAGGACTATAACTTCCTCCTCATATTGTACAATGTTTTCTCCTCACACCTGCCCTAGGCTATTGATGGATTAGCGACACGGTCATTTTTATTGACCTCAGAGTCTCAGTTTGTCAGTGTCAAAGCAGTCTGTCATTTTGGTCATTTGTGAGGTATTAAAAAAGATTCTGCAAAAGTCTCCAGTCATCTAAAATTATGTAGAACTGCATGAAATCCGTTTATAAAAGGCCACATTTTTCCAGGACTCCAGGCTACAATAAATGTACTCCATGTGTGCAAATTCTGCAAGCGGCTCCACACCACTGCTCTATGCCAGTACGCTAAAGCCATGATAATGCATGCAATGCTTTATTAAAAAGGTATTTTATTTCATGTGTTCTGGTACCTCAGAGCCCCCCAGGTCACCACCCTCTTGGATTCACTTCTGGTTCCATCACCTCCCAATTTACAAATGAAGCACTGGAGAAGTGGGTAGCTGCCGCTGCCTCCTCCAGGACACATCTCCTTTACATAGAGTTATTCAGGCTGTTGATTGTGGCCTCTGGAATGTTGTCCCACTCCTCTTCAAAGGCTGTGTGAAATTCCTGGATATAGGAGGGAACTGGAATAAGCTGTCGTACACGTCGCTCCAGACCATCCCGAACATGCTCAAAGGGTGACATGTCTGGTGAGTACGCAGGCCATGGAATTGGGACATGTTCAGCATTTTCAATTGTGTACAGAGTCTTGCGACATGGGGCTGTGCATTGTCATGATGAAACATGAGGTGATGGCGGCGGATGAATGGCAGGACAATGGCCCTCAGGATCTTGTCATGTATTGAACACTAATCAAACGTCAGTGAGTACCAGATTGAAAGCCCCCTAAGCATGTCCAGATGGGCTCCCAATATATATTTAAGGACAAACTTCTAGGTCCACTTTTGGATATGTACAGTGTATTGGGGTATGATATGCTCTCGAGCTCAGACACAGACAATAAACATCCCCCTGAGATTGTTGCAATACAATTGGATAATGAGAACATGTATCACCCTTGTTAAGCCCCACAAATTTGACCCCAATACCTCAGACCTGTGTGTTAAATGTAACACGCATTTAGGCACCTTGTATCATTGCCTGGAGGAATGTGCTGAGATACAAACGTTTTGGAGCTCAGTACTGCGCTATATCTCTGAGATGACCTCTACCCCAATACCACTAATCCCTAAACTATGCCTCCTAAATCTTTACCCAGAGAATATCTCTTTACATAGGAGCGAAAAGAAAATGTTTGACCTCTGGCTATTACAAGCTAGACGTTCAATTGCTCTCCACTGGAAGTATGTCAGTTCCCCCTCACTTGGTCATTGGTAAAAATAATTAACATCAAGTCTGACTCTTGAATAATCTATTTATATAGTGAAAAAGAAAGCCCCAGAGTTTCATAATATTTGAGATCCGTTTTGTGAGTTTTTCCAAACCGGTGATATTCTAGAATCATTGGAACTGTAAATCCTCGATTTTTATTGGCTCTAGTTCTTAGAGGTATCTGCTTTATCTGCATATTACACGTTTTATTTGGAAATGTTTTGGTTTCCTTCCCCAGATCTGTGCCTCAACATAATCCTTTCATGGAGCTCTACGGACAATTCCTTCCACCTCATGGCTTGGTTTTTACTCTGACATGCACTGACAAATGTGGGACCTTATATAGACAGGTGTGTGCCTTTCTAAATCATGTCCAATCAATTGAATTTACCACAGGTTGACAACAACCAAGCTGTAGAAACATATCTAATGGAAACAGGATGCACCTGAGCTCAATGTCGAGTCTCATAGCAAAGGGTCTGAAAACTTATGTAAATAAAGGTATTTCTGTTTTGAATTTTTAATACGTGTACAAACAAAAACATTTTTTTAACTGTTTCCTTTGTGAGGAACATTGATGATAAATGTTTTATTTAATTAATTTTAGAATAAGGCTGTAACGTAACAAAATGTGGAAAAAGCCAAGGGGTCTGAATACTTTCCGAATGCACTGTATGTATTCATATCAGAAGGCTGTGCAATACAAAAGGGGAATAAATATTTTCTAAAAGTGGGTAAGATGGGGAGTGTCATCCTACCACTCACTATCACAAGGGTTAGTAACTCCACAGGCTCATTTCATATAACTTTAAAACACTACTTCAATTACTTAGTGATCACTCCAGATAGCCCAGTGAGTAAAACGAATTCTGGCAATACTGGTGTCAAACCATGCAAGTGTCAGTAGCATGAAATAACATCTACCTTCTCATTGAAACAGTTCATCATGAAACAGTTCTACTGCAACTTTCATACACAGTGGGGAATTTGGAATGAATAGCACAAACTTAGTGAGATAAAACCTGCTCTTACCATGAGAAACAGATTTCCCAATCTTCTCCTCCTCTTCTTCATCTTTAATGTTGACATTCAGCTCCAGTGTTTGACTGCAGTCTTCCAGCTTCACTGATGCCATCTCTGGATCCTGCGGTGCAAACTGGGCCTCGCGGTCACAATCAGGACCCAGTGACTGTATGCTTGGACTCCGTGTGGAAGGAGAGAGGCAGGCTGGGTTTGTCCTCACTGTTGATGTTTCCGCCCTCAGACTTAATCTGAGTTGGCCTGAAGTAATAAAGAGAAACGGATACAAAAGTTAGTCTTGACAGTTCTGGCACTTTCTTTATTCTCTAAAAATATTGTTTCAATTTAGGTGCAGGAGCACCACAATACTGTTGAGCTAATATTCTATAAGAGGAACATGAGCTCAAACAGTAGACATTTGAGGTGCCGGTACTCAGCTCCGGTGAGCTCCTGTCCAAGTCAAGCACTGATCTCATTTCAATAGATCTGGTAGCTAAACATTGACAACAAAACATGAATTAATTCACATTAGACAAAGTATACACTTTAAATCAGGCTACACAATTTAAGTGCACTTAATCTATAGTAGATTTCCTGAATTCACATAAATGACTCAAAAAACATTTAGTACAAGGTTGCAGTATGTTGTAGGCAGCACTATGTACTATTTTCCTTAATAACCTCGTCTTCGGTGTATTATTTCAATCAAAACCAATAGTATATCTGTTCACACCATAGTAACATTTATAGATAAAGATAGAAACAACGTAATGTGTGTGAATATTAGTACACATGTAGAAAACTGATAATCATTACATTCAGCTTCAAAACAGTAGTGCAACCGTGAAATTGTCTCCCTCTGCCTGGACTTTTTATCATTGTATTCACAGGAATGTCCCTGTATTGATGTGTAATTTTGTTATTATTGTTGCAATAAAAGAAATTGACGCAGACCGAGTGGCGCCGCCATTTTACGAGCTCGTGAACGAATTCAGAAATCTCAAGTACATATATTCTTTAGAAAGTTTAAACGTGCTATTACATACCTGTAGTAATGAATAGAAACGGACACGAAGGTTATCTTCTTGACTGCACCGTTCTGGCGCTTTCTTTATAATGAAGAATGGTGCGCGTCTGCCCGGAACTTCCTGTCCTTCCACTAACACCGTCCGTGCATTCCGGCAATCCTTGGGAAGGTTCTACCGCATTACAGGAGAACGGGGTCGTAGCCTCTTCCAGGACACATCTCCTTTGCATAGAGTTGATCAAGATGTTGATTGTGAAATGCTATTTCTAGAATATTTTCTGGTCTGTGGAGCAACCAGACGCTGCACATGACACATTTATGAAATTGATTATTCCAGTTACTAATAAGCACTCACCTATTAAGGAAATGACTGTAAAAACTGTTAAATCTCTTGGATTGATGAGGAAGTGAACAATTGTATGGGTTGAGAGGGATGAGGCAAAAGGTATGGCAAATAAGTCTGGCAGCCCAACCGATTGGCAAATGTACTGCAAATTAAGAAAGCGTGTGACTAAACTAAATAAAAATAAACTATACTATGAAACCAAGATAAATTATATAAAGAATTATAGTAAAAAGCTTTGGAGCACATTCAACAAAATTCTGGGGAAAAAAGACAACTCAGCTCCTTCATACATTGAATCAGATGTCTCATTCATCACAAAACCCACTGATATTGCCAAGATAAACAAACTTAGGGATGACATGCCAGCAACAAACGCTGACACTACACATCCAAGTATAACCTGACCAAATTATGAAAGACAAGAAATGTACTTTTGAATTCCGTAAAGTCAGTGTGGAAGAGGTGAAAAAAAACGATTGTTGTCTTTCAATAATAAGAAGCCACCGGGGTCTGATAATCTCGGGGCAGCAGGTGTTCTAGAATCAATTTTAGTATTTCAAAATCCAGTGAAGTTAATTTTTCCATGACAGGTACCAAAGCCCTTTGTAGGGTCATGTGAAGGTTTTTGTGGTTAGAGCTTGGGGCCAGTAACTGGCCCCAATCCCTGAGCTGACAAGGTGAACATCTGTTGTTCTGTACAGGGCAGTTAACCCACAATGACCCCAATAGACCGTCATTGTAAATAATAATTTGTACTTAACTGACTTGCCTCATCAAATAAAGTTTTTTTTTTTTATGGTATAAAAGGTGTTTTTCTGGAGTTTGATAAAGGTGTTATATAAAGGTGGTATGAAATGTGTTATATCTGGAGTTGAATAAAGGTGTTATATAAAGGTGGTATAAAAGGTGTTTTTCTGGAGTTTGATAAAGGTGGTATGA
Organism: Salvelinus namaycush; assembly: GCF_016432855.1. Classification (NCBI taxonomy): domain Eukaryota; kingdom Metazoa; phylum Chordata; class Actinopteri; order Salmoniformes; family Salmonidae; genus Salvelinus; species Salvelinus namaycush. Next base: position 457 of record NW_024059352.1, on the reverse strand, counting down.
AGGAAAAAGGAAACCACACACTGCTCTTGGTAGTATCACTGATATTTAATAAGCTTTACGTATCGGCCTCACCACCTCCGTCAGAGCTATTGTGAATTTTTTTAAATTAGCACCCTTATGTAGACCTAGCCCCACCCACATCAGTTCCACACATCGAAAGGGGTCGGAGGCAAAGGAAAAACAAATAAGTGCTACCAAATATAACAATATGCATTTCACAAACACTATAAACACACATACACTATAAATAAGACGCATTAAACACGTCTGTAAAACCACAATGAGGACATAGCAAGTTTTCATTAATCATTGGGTACATCGTACGAAAAACATCAGAGTAATCTTAATAAATAGGCACAAAATTCATGTTCAAATTCACAACATAACATACATAGGCATTTCATCATTAAGTCCTTTAGGAAATAATGTTTGGAGGGTGAAACTCCCAAAACATTCA
>NW_024059351.1:0-37048 GCF_016432855.1 Salvelinus namaycush | reverse complement strand
TTCTGTCTTTAGTATATATATAATGTGTTTTTATATAGTGTAGCCTATGATAATATTCTGTCTTTAGTATCCTATATAATGTGTTTTATATAGTGTAGCCTATGATAATATTCTGTCTTTAGTATCCTATATAATGTGTTTTATATAGTGTAGCCTATGATAATATTCTGTCTTTAGTATCCTATATAATGTGTTTTATATAGTGTAGCCTATGATAATATTCTGTCTTTAGTATCCTATATATGTGTTTTATATAGTGTAGCCTATGATAATATTCTGTCTTTAGTATCCTATATAATGTGTTTTTATATAGTGTAGCCTATGATAATATTCTGTCTTTAGTATCCTATATAATGTGTTTTATATAGTGTAGCCTATGATAATATTCTGTCTTAGTATCCTATATAATGTGTTTTATATAGTGTAGCCTATGATAATATTCTGTCTTTAGTATCCTATATAATGTGTTTTATATAGTGTAGCCTATGATAATATTCTGTCTTTAGTATCCTATATAATGTGTGTTTATATAGTGTAGCCTTGTTATAATATTCTGTCTTTAGTATCCTATATAATGTGTTTTATATAGTGTAGCCTATGATAATATTCTGTCTTTAGTATCCTATATAATGTGTTTTATATAGTGTAGCCTATGATAATATTCTGTCTTTAGAATCCTATATAATGTGTTTTATATAGTGTAGCCTACGATAATATTCTGTCTTTAGTATCCTATATAATGTGTTTTATATAGTGTAGCCTATGATAATATTCTGTCTTTAGTATCCTATATAATGTGTTTTATATAGAGTAGCCTATGATAATATTCTGTCTTTAGTATCCTATATAATGTGTTTTATATAGTGTAGCCTACGATAATATTCTGTCTTTAGTATCCTATATAATGTGTTTTATATAGAGTAGCCTATGATAATATTCTGTCTTTAGTATCCTATATAATGTGTTTTATATAGTGTAGCCTACGATAATATTCTGTCTTTAGTATCCTATATAATGTGTTTTATATAGTGTAGCCTATGATAATAATCTGTCTTTAGTATCCTATATAATGTGTTTTATATAGTGTAGCCTATGATAATATTTCTGTCTTTAGTATCCTATATAATGTGTTTTATATAGTGTAGCCTATGATAATATTCTGTCTTTAGTATCCTATATAATGTGTTTTATATAGTGTAGCCTATGATAATATTCTGTCTTTAGTATCCTATATAATGTGTTTTATATAGTGTAGCCTATGATAATATTCTGTCTTTAGTATCCTATATAATGTGTTTTATATAGAGTAGCCTATGATAATATTCTGTCTTTAGTATCCTATATAATGTGTTTTATATAGTGTAGCCTATGATAATATTCTGTCTTTTAGTATCCTATATAATGTGTTTTATATAGTGTAGCCTATGATAATATTCTGTCTTTAGTATCCTATATAATGTGTTTTATATAGTGTAGCCTATGATAATATTCTGTCTTTAGTATCCTATATAATGTGTTTTATATAGTGTAGCCTATGATAATATTCGTCTTTAGTATCCTATATAATGTGTTTTATATAGTGTAGCCTATGATAATATTCTGTCTTTAGTATCCTATATATGTAACGGCTGTCTAATGCCTCCTCCTCGGATGAGGAGGAGTAAGGGTCGGACCCAATGCAGCGTTGAATGTAGACATAATGAATTTATTAAATGAAAGACGAAACACGAAGAACACTTGAATTGATTACAAAATAACAAACGACGTAGACTGACCTGAACAAGAACTTACATAAACACGAAGAACGCATGAAACAGGAACAGACTACCTAAAACGATACGAACAACGAAACAGTTCCGTGTGGTGCAAACAGACACAGACACAGGAACAATCACCCACAAACAAACAGTGAGAACAGCCTACCTTATTATGGTTCTCAATCAGAGGAAACGTCAAACACCTGCCTCTAATTGAGAACCATATCAGGCAACACATTAAACCCCACATAGAAACACATAACATAGACTACCCACCCAGCTCACGTCCTGACCAACTAAACAAAGTTAAACAAAGGAAATAAGGTCAGGAACGTGACAATATAATGTGTTTTATATAGTGTAGCCTATGATACTACTCTGTCTTTAGTATCCTATAAAATGTGTGTTATTTAGTGTAGCCTACGATAATATTCTGTCTTTAGTATCCTATATAATGTGTGTTATATAGTGTAGCCTATGATAATATTCTGTCTTTAGTATCCTATAAAATGTGTGTTATTTAGTGTAGCCTATGATAATATTCTGTCTTTAGTATCCTATATAATGTGTTTTATATAGTGTAGCCTATGATAATATTCTGTCTTTAGTATCCTATATAATGTGTTTTATATAGTGTAGCCTATGATAATATTCTGTCTTTAGTATCCTATATAATGTGTTTTATATAGTGTAGCCTATGATAATATTCTGTCTTTAGTGTCCTATATAATGTTTTTTATTTAGTGTAGCCTATGATAATATTCTGTCTTTAGTATCCTATATAATGTGTTTTATATAGTGTAGCCTATGATAATATTCTGTCTTTAGTATCCTATATAATGTGTTTTATATAGTGTAGCCTATGATAATATTCTGTCTTTAGTATCCTATATAATGTGTTTTATATAGTGTAGCCTATGATAATATTCTGTCTTTAGTATCCTATATAATGTGTTTTATATAGTGTAGCCTATGATAATATTCTGTCTTTAGTATCCTATATAATGTTTTTATTTAGTGTAGCCTATGATAATATTCTGTCTTTAGTATCCTATATAATGTGTTTTATATAGTGTAGCCTATGATAATATTCTGTCTTTAGTATCCTATATAATGTGTTTTATATAGTGTAGCCTATGATAATATTCTGTCTTTAGTATCCTATATAATGTGTTTTATATAGTGTAGCCTATGATAATATTCTGTCTTTAGTATCCTATATAATGTGTTTTATATAGTGTAGCCTATGATAATATTCTGTCTTTAGTATCCTATATAATGTGTTTTATATAGTGTAGCCTATGATAATATTCTGTCTTTAGTATCCTATATAATGTGTTTTATATAGTGTAGCCTATGATAATATTCTGTCTTTAGTATCCTATATAATGTGTTTTATTTAGTGTAGCCTATGATAATATTCTGTCTTTAGTATCCTATATAATGTGTTTTATATAGTGTAGCCTATGATAATATTCTGTCTTTAGTATCCTATATAATGTGTTTTATATAGTGTAGCCTATGATAATATTCTGTCTTTAGTATCCTATATAATGTGTTTTATATAGTGTAGCCTATGATACTACTCTGTCTTTAGTATCCTATAAAATGTGTGTTATTTAGTGTAGCCTACGATAATATTCTGTCTTTAGTATCCTATATAATGTGTGTTATATAGTGTAGCCTATGATAATATTCTGTCTTTAGTATCCTATATAATGTGTTTTATATAGTGTAGCCTATGATAATATTCTGTCTTTAGTATCCTATATAATGTGTTTTATTTAGTGTAGCCTATGATAATATTCTGTCTTTAGTATCCTATATATGTAACGGCTGTCTAATGCCTCCTCCTCGGATGAGGAGGAGTAAGGGTCGGACCCAAATGCAGCGTTGAATGTAGACATAATGAATTTATTAAATGAAAGACGAAACACGAAGAACACTTGAATTGATTACAAAATAACAAACGACGTAGACTGACCTGAACAAGAACTTACATAAACACGAAGAACGCATGAAACAGGAACAGACTACCTAAAACAAACGAACAACGAAACAGTTCCGTGTGGTGCAAACAGACATAGACACAGGAACAATCACCCACAAACAAACAGTGAGAACAGCCTACCTTAATATGGTTCTCAATCAGAGGAAACGTCAAACACCTGCCTCTAATTGAGAACCATATCAGGCAACACATTAAACCCCACATAGAAACACATAACATAGACTACCCACCCAGCTCACGTCCTGACCAACTAAACAAAGTTAAACAAAGGAAAATAAGGTCAGGAACGTGACAATATAATGTGTTTTATATAGTGTAGCCTATGATAATATTCTGTCTTTAGTATCCTATATAATGTGTTTTATATAGTGTAGCCTATGATAATATTCTGTCTTTAGTATCCTATATAATGTGTTTTATATAGTGTAGCCTATGATAATATTCTGTCTTTAGTATCCTATATAATGTGTTTTATATAGTGTAGCCTATGATAATATTCTGTCTTTAGTATCCTATATAATGTTTTATTTAGTGTAGCCTATGATAATATTCTGTCTTTAGTATCCTATATAATGTGTTTTATTTAGTGTAGCCTATGATAATATTCTGTCTTTAGTATCCTATATAATGTATTTTATTTAGTGTAGCCTATGATAATATTCTGTCTTTAGAATCCTATATAATGTGTTTTATATAGTGTAGCCTATGATAATATTCTGTCTTTAGTATCCTATATAATGTGTTTTATATAGTGTAGCCTATGATAATATTCTGTCTTTAGAATCCTATATAATGTGTTTTATTTAGTGTAGCCTATGATAATATTCTGTCTTTAGTATCCTATATAATGTGTTTTATATAGTGTAGCCTATGATAATATTCTGTCTTTAGTATCCTATATAATGTGTTTTATATAGTGTAGCCTATGATAATATTCTGTCTTTAGTATCCTATATAATGTGTTTTATATAGTGTAGCCTATGATAATATTCTGTCTTTAGTATCCTATATAATGTGTTTTATATAGTGTAGCCTACAATAATATTCTGTCTTTAGAATCCTATATAATGTGTTTTATTTAGTGTAGCCTATGATAATATTCTGTCTTTAGTATCCTATATAATGTGTTTTATATAGTGTAGCCTATGATAATATTCTGTCTTTAGTATCCTATATAATGTGTTTTATATAGTGTAGCCTATGATAATATTCTGTCTTTAGTATCCTATATAATGTGTTTTATATAGTGTAGCCTATGATACTATTCTGTCTTTAGTATCCTATATAATGTGTTTTATATAGTGTAGCCTATGATAATATTCTGTCTTTAGAATCCTATATAATACCACAGATGCATAGATTCTGAAAACATAGTGAACCTGGAGGCTAAAAGAGAACCCCACATTCTAACTAAATGTGGTTTATAAGTACTCAAATATATCAATGACATTTTAGGTATAGATCTCCAATCTATACATTGGCGTTTTCGGCACAATTTGGTGAAAGACCGAAAGGGTTCAGAATGCCTCTGTTTCCCATCACTAGTGGACGGCCCCATGAGTCTTTCAGAACCCCTCCTAAAACCCTGTTTCCTTTTGGTTGTTGTTAGTGACTGTAACGTCCTGACCAGAGTTCTTATGTGTTTTGCTTGTTTAGTGTTGGTCAGGACGTGAGCTGGGTGGGAATTCTATGTTGTGTGTCTAGTTCGTCTGTTTCTATGTTCAGCCTGATATGGTTCTCAATCAGAGACAGCTGTCAATCGTTGTCCCTGATTGAGAATCATATATAGGTGGCTTGTTTTGTGTTGGGGATTGTGGGTGGTTGTTTCCTGTCTCTGTGTTTGTGTTCTGCACCAGCTAGGACTGTGACGGTATGTTCTTTTGTTATTTTGTATAGTGTATTGTTTTGTGGTGATTAAATTCACTATGGAAAATTACCACGCTGCGTATTGGTCCTCTGATCCTTCTCGCCTCTCCTCGTCTGAGGAGGACGACTTAGACTGCCGTTACAGTGACACTTTGTTAGTTCCTTCTTCTGTTTGAAAGACAATGTTTTACTACTTGTTGGGGAACGTAACAATGTTCATGCAATTAAATTAAATCTCCTGACAGTTTGGATGTGTCTAATAATACATTTCTAATTTCTAAGAGATACTGAGTAAAAGAGAACAATTGACAATCAAGAATTGTCACTGTGTTAACCACAACCAACATGCTGGATCTCTGTTTAGGGGTCAGTGCTCTAAAATGAGTCTCTCTGGGGAGAGAGAGGAGGGGGGCCCTGCCTCTAAAATGAGTCTCTCTGGGGGGAGAGAGGAGGGGGGCCCTGCCTCTAAAATGAGTCTCTCTGGGGGGAGAGAGGAGGGGGGCCCTGTCTCTAAAATGAGTGTCTCTGGGGAGAGAGAAGAGGGGGGCCCTGTCTCTAAAATGCGTCTCTAAGGGGAACATGACACTAATGCTAAGAGGTGAGAATTTTATGTGGAATTTATTATGTTTATTTCCAAAATAAATAGCTATCTTAAGATGAATGCACTGACTGTAAATCACTCTGGATAAGAGCATCTGCTAAATTAGGGGTTCTCAATCCGGGGTCTGTGGAGGTACTGCAGGGGTTCTCAATCCGGGGTCTGTGGAGGTACTGCAGGGGTTCTCAATCCGGGGTCTGTGGAGGTGCTGCAGGGGTTCTCAATCCGGGGTCTGTGGAGGTACTGCAGGGGTTCTCAATCAGGGGTCTGTGGAGGTACTGCAGGGGTTCCACGGCACCCTGACTGTACTCGTTGCAATGTGAGACATTTGATGGAATTTTCACATGACACAACCACTTTGCCTACTCTTAATTATTGACTAATATAATGGAATGCATATTTTTTTTTTACCAATTGAGATCGTTGTTACAAGAAGAAGTTTTACAATATTACCGTTATATCAACACACTCTTCACACCCGTTTAACAACTCTAAATAGCTTTGGCATAGTAGCATCAAGTCCCTTGCCAATAATGTTGCCTACAACGTTGCAACAATGTTCATATTCATCCAACACATATTACGCCCTAGATGCCTTCAATTGACCAATTTATAGCCATGCACAATTTAGGATTATTTTTTAACAATGTGATGTTGCTCTCCAAAGGGAGAACTTGAAATAACATGATGTAGATAATTAAATAATCAAAAGAAAAACGTGTTTATACACTCTTAGAAAAGAAGGGTCCTTATAGAACCAAAAAGGCTTCGATCACTTCCTTAATATATGGAACCACTAAAAGTTATAAATATTTGGGTTCAGTGAAGAAGAACCTCTTTAGTTCTGATCAACGAAAGGTGAATGTTTTGAGGATGTGAACCCAGCAGCCCTCCAGTGGTCAGATCAATTCGGTCTGTTTTTTCCAGCGCCCTGACCGGGATTTGAACCAGCCACCTTTCAGCCACAGGTTCAACTCCTGCCACAGCTCCAACTCCTTAGCCGCTGGGCGAAAACCTGAATTAATCTTCAGAAATAAGCATTAGTTAATCTGCCAAAATGAAGACAAAATAATATCCAGACATACATGGTATATACATAATACATAATATAATGTATATATATTATACATATTATACATAAATCATTGCCAAAAGCACAACACACACTGTTGCATGTAGGTCTATATTATTTATAGATTGATCATATAGAAATATAAAACATTATTTTTAACTACTACAAAGCAATTACATGTGGCTCAGGAACCACTGACTCACTGCATTATTCTATAGTATTATCAAGACACCTGCTGTTAACTCTTAACTACTTAGGACAGCTCACGAGGTGTCCTAAATATCTGCCGACTAGGTAGGACTAGAGACTTCATGCATAGCTTTAATTTATACCCATAAGTGTAAAATGTCTTTATTCTCAGCACTTAAATGACCAATTTTCTACTCTGAGACGCTTTGTGGATATGGTCCCAGATCTCAACATATTGTCATAAAAAAACTTAGAATGTTTGTTTAACATAATAAAAAATAAATATTACTAATGTAACCCACTGTAAAGACTGGGTTTAGTTGATTGTGTTGCACTGCTCATGTCCGCGTTCTGGAACTGCCCGCGTCCCCGTACAGAACTGCCCGCGTCCCCGTACAGAACTGTCCGCGTCCCCGTACAGAACTGTCCGCGTCCCCGTTCGGTGTGGCGCCAAGCATATTGTCCGGTTACGCGCAGAGTTGGCTGAGGTGATCTTGGGGAATAACGACGGAGTTCACTACAGTGTTGAAACACCGAAGTTCAGTGTTCAATTAGCTTTTTTCTTTACGGTCAGGGACAGTATGAGTGTAGCCAGATCCTTTTCACTCTCAGTTTTGTTGATAAAACGTTTACTGGAGACAGGAGATCAAGTGGAGACATAGGACGAGGTTGATATTTGTATAATAAGGCCGTTTTATTCAAGTGTAAAAATATCAGGCAAAGCGTGCAGCACGGCCCCTTTCTGTCTGATTCGTATGGAATCGTCGGGAAAGAGGCCGCTCTAAACAGTTCATACAGATTATATAGGCAACAAGCAAAGTAGGTTGATCTTGTAGTCTGGCCTTCTGATTGGTCGATCTGGGTCGTGGGTACTCCTGAACAGGCCTGGTGTCAACGTTCCATTGGTTCTTGAGATAGTTCTTTGTATTGTGCTCCAACCTTGAGTTGTGTGTGTCTGTGGTTGTCATGGGGGAGGGGAGTTGTGTGTGTCTGTGGTTGTCATGGGGGAGGGGAGTTGTGTGTGTCTGTGGTTGTCATGGGGGAGGGGAGTTGTGTGTGTCTGTGGTTGTCATGGGGGAGGGGAGTTGTGTGTGTCTGTGGTTGTCATGGGGGAGGGGAGTTGTGTGTGTCTGTGGTTGTCATGGGGGAGGGGAGTTGTGTGTGTCTGTGGTTGTCATGGGGGAGGGGAGTTGTGTGTGTCTGTGGTTGTCATGGGGGAGGGGAGTTGTGTGTGTCTGTGGTTGTCATGGGGGAGGGGAGTTGTGTGTGTCTGTGGTTGTCATGGGGGAGGGGAGTTGTGTGTGTCTGTGGTTGTCATGGGGGAGGGGAGTTGTGTGTGTCTGTGGTTGTCATAGGGGAGGGGAGTTGTGTGTGTCTGTGGTTGGTGTCTAATGAGACCAGCATGTGTCCTAGGGAAAGAGGGGGTGTGTGCATTTTGTATAAAAGATAGCTTATGTTGAGAAGTTGTTATTAAAAGTTTCCAGTATCTATTACAATTTCTTACAATCCTTGTTTAATTTTCTGGTTCACCGGATTCGTCATTTTCATCGAGACGAGGTACAGAACGACCAGCTAGCTAGCCAAGCTAGTCGGTACAGCTAGGTAAGCTAGCTAGCTACTATACCAGCAGCATCCTAGTTAACTTAGCTAACAATACATCATTCTCTCGTTGACGGATGCTGGCTACCTCTGTCCGGTTCTCCTCTCTTCACTAGATGGACGGTAACTTTAGTGTTTAACCCCTCTGTGTCCAAGGACCAATCTTTTGAATATTATTTTCAGGGCGCCTCAATAGCAGGTATTGAACACCGGCTAAATAATCACTAGTCAGAGCCTCAACCTCAGTATACATTCATTATAAAAACCATCTTAATATCTGATATTGCGAGTAAACAACCTCGGAATAGAAAAGACAAGAGCGCGTCTTCCAGCCCACCAATAAATTACATAATTCAACCCTCCCGGTTAGTAAATATACCTCAAAATGCCCCCGGAGAAGGCAGAGTAACGACACCAGCCTTTTAGCGAGGCTGACTACAACGCTCGCGTTGCTAAATTAATTTCGTTATTAAAAATGACACACTGCTCGCACGCGCCAACGAGCATTTAGAAGTCAGTTCTATTTGTGACGCAGTTCGCGCTTCATCTCCTCATTGTTTTATAGAAGCAGGTACCTACGTACCATCTCCTCATTGGTTTATAGAAGCAGGTACCCACGTGCCTTCTCCTCATTGGTTTATAGAAGCAGGTACCCATGTGCCATCTCCTCATTTAGCAAAAAAAACATAACTTAACATAAACATAACTTCTTTAAACAATAAAAGCAAATTTACGAACATTTCTGAAAATGGATATATAGCTTTTTGGAATGAAACTGTTCTTATGTTTCCCATCTGAGCTCAGAGTAGATGAGATATGTAATGTTTGTCTCTGTTGTGTTGAAGTCCAATCAAGCAGGAGAGACCAGCCTCCCCTGTACCCAGCTGTGTGCCCATGAAGAGTGACAAGTCTATGAATCAACCTTTACAGTTTAGAGAGGGAGACTTTTCTACTGAACAAAGGTAAGAAGAACTCATGGGTCATGGTCAGTGAGTTAAACAACACTGTCTCTAGTCATTTCTCCTCTCCCATTTTCCCATTTATTTTGTTTTCATAATCCATAGGCTAATCATTGTGTCCATTTTCATAGTCCTAAAACAATAATAATCAAACACAACATTCCCTCTGTGTGTGTGTGTGTGTGTGTGTGTGTGTGTGTGTGTGTGTGTGTGTGTGTGTGTGTGTGTGTGTGTGTGTGTGTGTGTGTGTGTGTGTGTGTGTGTGTGTGTGTGTGTGTGTGTGTGTGTACTCCCTGGATGAGGAGATGTAATCTCATGTTTTGTCCACAGAAACCAACAGGAGAGATCAGAGTCAGAGATTCTCAGTGGTCAGTCTTCCCAGAGTCATCAAACAGACCTGGCCTCCATATTCAATGTATGTGGTCCTGTTATGTACATTTGTTTTTGTTTACCTCAAGTAAAGTTGATCTGTCAATCATTCATTAATGTGTTAATGAGAAAGCATTTCTTCTCTTGCTTCATTTATTTACTTGATTTATTTCAGTTGCTTGAAGAGAATATTATGACGTTTGTGAAGAACGAGCTGAAGATGTTCAAGAGGATTCTTAGTCCAGAACTCCCAGAAGGCTTTGAGAGTCAGAAGCAGGATAAGGAAGTGGTGGATGCTGAAGATGAGAAGCAGGAGAGCAGTGCCAGAGAGGGGGCTCTGAAGATCACACTGCACGTCCTGAGGAAAATGAACCAGAAGGAGCTTGCTGACACACTGGAGAAATGTAAGATCTGTCTGCCTCATGTTGAATGATGTTTTATAACATTTAAAAGCTGTAGCTAAAGTACAGCTAAAGTAGCTGTGTAACTCAATGATATTGTAGCAGCCTTAACACAACACCTAGTGACCTCATCAAGTAGCAGCAGGGATGTGTTGTGGTGATTAATTTAGAGAGAGAGAGACAACATTAATAATACCATCAATAATACCAATAATAATATAATCAGTCACACCAGTCTGTAATGCATTGTGAAAACATTTACACATTTATACAGTCAGTTAAGAGAATAAATTATTATAATTTAAACGTTATAACAGTCCTACAATACTGTAGGCATTAAAACAGACGTAATATTAATATCCTCTGTGTTATTTCTTCATTCAGATGAGCTTGCTGTGATTTGCCAACGTGAACTCAAATCTAATCTAAAGGAGAAGTTTCAATGTGTATTTGAGGGGATCGCTAAACAAGGAAACCCAACACTTCTCAATAAGATCTACACAGAGCTCTACATCACAGAGGGTGGAACAGGAGAGGTCAATAATGAACATGAGCTGAGACAGATTGAGACAACAACCAGGAAACAAGCAAGACCAGAGACTGCAATCAAATGTAACGACATCTTCAAACCCTTAACTGGGCAAGACAAACCTATCAGAACTGTGATGACAAAGGGAGTCGCTGGCATTGGAAAAACAGTCTCTGTGCAGAAGTTCATTCTGGATTGGGCTGAAGGAAAAGCAAATCAGGATGTCCAATTTGTATTTTCATTCCCTTTCCGGGAGCTGAATTTGATGAAAGGGGACAAACACACTTTCATTGAACTTCTCAATCACTTCTCAATGGAAACCAAACAATCAAGGATCTCCAACTACAACAAGTACAAAGTTCTGTTCATCTTTGATGGTCTGGATGAGTGCCGACTGCCCCTAGACTTCCAGAAGAACAAGATCTGTTGGGACGTCACAGAGTCAACCTCAGTGGATGTTCTGCTGACAAATCTCATCAAGGGAAATCTGCTTCCCTCTGCTCTCATCTGGATAACTACCCGACCTGCAGCAGCCAATAAGATCCCTTCAGGGTGTGTTGACAAGGTGACAGAGGTACGAGGGTTCAATGACCCACAGAAGGAGGAGTACTTCAGGAAGAGATTCAGTGATGAAGACCTGGCCAGCAGAATCATCTCACACATAAAGACATCAAGGAGCCTCCGCATCATGTGCCACATTCCAGTCTTCTGTTGGATTTCTGCAACAGTCCTTGAACACATGCTGGAACATAAGAGAGAAGAGATGCCCAAGACTCTGACTGAGATGTACACACACCTTGTGGAGTTTCATACCAAACAGAAGAATGAAAAGTATCTTGGGAAAGAAGAGACAGGTCCACACTGGAATAAAGAGAGCATTCTGTCACTGGGAAAACTGGCTTTTCAACAGCTTGTGAATGGCAATCTGATTTTCTATGAAGAAGACCTGAAAGAGGCTGGCATTGATGTCAATGAAGCCTCAGTGTACTCAGGATTGTGCACACAGATCTTTAAAGAGGAATGTGTGCTGTACCAGGACAAGGTGTACTGCTTTGTGCATCTGAGCATTCAGGAGTTTCTGGCTGCTGTATATGTGTTCCTCTCATTCACCAACAACAGTGAGAATCTAATGGACAAACTGCAAACAAAAGACAAGTCTAAAGTTACTGTCTACAAGAATGCTGTGGATAAAGCCTTACAAAGTGAGACGGGAAACCTGGACCTTTTCCTCCGCTTCCTTCTGGGCCTCTCACTGGAGTCCAATCAGAAGTACTTACAAGGTCTACTGACAGAGACAAGAAGCAGCTCACAGACTCATGAAGAAACAGTCAAGTACATCAAGGAGAAGATCAGGGAGAATCCCTCTCCAGAGAGGTGCATCAATCTGTTCCACTGTCTAAATGAACTGAATGACCATTCTCTAGTGGAGGAGATCCAAAGCTACCTGAGGTCAGGAAGTCTCTCAAAACCCAACCTGTCACCTGCACAGTGGTCAGCTCTGGTCTTTGTGTTGCTGACTTCAGAAAAGGAGCTGGATGTGTTTGACCTGAAGAAATATTCCAGATCAGAGGAAGGTCTTCTGAGGCTGCTGCCAGTGGTCAAAGCCTCCAGAGCTGTTCTGTGAGTAAATAAAATGACATATAAGAACTAATCATCAGGAAGAAATATTCAGTTTAGAGTAAAATATTTATTATAATATGTATAATATATTATATTGAATAACATATTGAATAAATGCTTTGATTTTCACATTAGTATAACTTGATGACCATACAATTCAAGGAGACAGAAGATGAATCTATATGTTGTTTGAGCGAATTAACCAAATGCATCTGCCATTGTCCTTCTACACTACTGGTGTTAAATTAACAGTGTGTTTGAAGTCATGATGATCTCTTTGTCAGGCTGTCAGGCTGTGGAGTCACAGAGGAAGGCTGTGCTTCTCTGGTCTCAGCTCTGGAGTCAAACCCCTCACACCTGAGAGAGCTGGACCTGAGCTACAATCACCCAGGAGACTCAGGAGTCAGACTGCTCTCTGCTGGACTGGAGGATCCACACTGCAGACTGGAGAAACTCAAGTATGTAGAGGGTTTATGTCAATGTTCATATCAGACATGTTTGACTTATCAGGCTAGTTAAGACAAACATTCTTACCACCACTTGGACAAAGTTATATGTTACTGTGTGTGTGTGTGTGTGTGTGTGTGTGTGTGTGTGTGTGTGTGTGTGTGTCCAGTGTGTGTGTGTCCAGTGTGTGTGTGTCCAGTGTGTGTGTGTGTCCAGTGTATGTGTGTGTGTCCTCTCAAACACAAACTGGACACACACAATAGACACAAACACACACACGCTGGACATACAAACACACACACACTGGACACACACACACACACACACACACACACAAACACACACACACAGGACAAAAGCTGTTGCCCAATACCTTGCACAGCAGTCGTTTCACCACAGGAAGCTGGGGTTGTTACAGTTAATGAACTGGATATTCTATGTTCATTATCACATATCAATCACACTTACAAAAGGGTTCATTGATCATTATATTGAATAACATATTGAATAAATGCATTGATGTTCACGTTAGTATAACATTTTGACCATACAATTCTAGGAGGTGGAAGATGAATCTATATGTTGTTTGGGAGAATAAACCAAATGCATCTGCCATTGTCCTTCTACACTACTGGTGTTAAATTAACAGTGTGTTTGAAGTCATGATGATCTCTTTGTCAGGCTGTCAGGCTGTGGAGTCACAGAGGAAGGCTGTGCTTCTCTGGTCTCAGCTCTGGAGTCAAACCCCTCACACCTGAGAGAGCTGGATCTGAGTAACAATGACCTGAAGGATTCAGTAGTGAAGCGGCTCTCTGCTGGACTGGGGAATCCCCACTGTAAACTGGAGACCCTGAGGTCAGTATTCCTGTAGTTGGTCAACAAGTGATAACTGTTCACCAGATCCACATGTGTTTACCAGACACACATAGTCCACACCATATGTGTTTGGACAGTGAAGCTTACAGTTTTAAATGTGGTGCTATGCTCCAGCATTTTGGATATGAGATATAATGTTTCATATTAGGCGACAGTACAGAATGTTACCTTCTATTTGAGGGAATTCATACATATATTTTACCTTTACTTGTTTTAGTGTTTGGTCAGGACGTGAGCTGGGTGGGCATTCTATGTTGTGTGTCTAGTTTGTCTGTTTCTATGTTTGGCCTAATATGGTTCCCAATCAGAGGCAGGTGTTTTGTGTTGTCTTTGATTGGTAATCATATATAGGTTGCTTGTTTTGTGTTGGGATTTTGTGGGTGGTTGTTTCCTGTCTTTGTGTTTTCTCTGCACCAGATAGGGCGGTATCGGTTTGCCACATTTGTTGTTTTTGCATTGTTGTAAGTGTTCACGTTATTCGTAATTAAACATGTTGAGCACTGGCTACGCTGCGTGTCGGTCCGATCCCTACTACACCTTCTCTTCTCGTGAAGAGGAGGAAGGCTGCCGTTACAGATGTTTTGGGGGTTTGTATCAGTTGATGTACACAACATACCTCCCACTTTGAAGATGCTAAATATTTTTTAACAACCGATAAATAATAAGAACAGAGAACTTGAGCATAACTATTCACCCCCCCAAAGTCAATACTTTGTAGAGACGCCTTTTACAGCTGTATGTCTCTTGGGGTTTGTCTCTATAAGCTTGTGTCGTGTCTTTACTATTAAATTGAAGACTTATAGTGTTTATCAAAGATTCTCTGTAATTAGTTATTACGCGATCAACTGATTAATAAAGTAACTAACTTATTTTTTTCTGGCCACACTTCCGTAAAGCCCAGCTCTGTGGAGTGTACGGCTTAAAGTGGTCCTATGGACAGATACTCCAATCTCCACTGTGGAGCTTTGTTATTGGTAATGGTGAGAGGTTAGCATGTTTTGTTGTAGCCTCTGTTATTGGTAATGGTGAGAGGTTAGCATGTTTTGTTGTAGTCTCTGTTATTGGTAATGGTGAGAGGTTAGCATGTTTTGTTGTAGTCTCTGTTATTGGTAATGGTGAGAGGTTAGCATGTTTTGTTGTAGTCTCTGGTATTGGTAATGGTGAGAGGTTAGCATGTTTTGTTGTAGTCTCTGGTATTGGTAATGGTGAGAGGTTAGCATGTTTTGTTGTAGCCTCTGTTATTGGTAATGGTGAGAGGTTAGCATGTTTTGTTGTAGCCTCTGTTATTGGTAATGGTGAGAGGTTAGCATGTTTTGTTGTAGCCTCTGTTATTGGTAATAGTGAGAGGTTAGTATGTTTTGTTGTAGTCTCTGTTATTAGTAATGGTGAGAGGTTAGTATGTTTTGTTGTAGTCTCTGTTATTAGTAATAGTGAGAGGTTAGTATGTTTTGTTGTAGTCTCTGTTATTGGTAATGGTGAGAGGTTAGTATGTTTTGTTGTAGTCTCTGTTATTGGTAATAGTGAGAGGTTAGTATGTTTTGTTGTAGTCTCTGTTATTAGTAATAGTGAGAGGTTAGTATGTTTTGTTGTAGTCTCTGTTATTAGTAATAGTGAGAGGTTAGTATGTTTTGTTGTAGTCTCTGTTATTAGTAATAGTGAGAGGTTAGTATGTTTTGTTGTAGTCTCTGTTATTGTTAATGGTGAGAGGTTAGCATGTTTTGTTGTAGCCTCTGTTATTGGTAATGGTGAGAGGTTAGTATGTTTTGTTGTAGCCTCTGTTATTGGTAATGGTGAGAGGTTAGCATGTTTTGTTGTAGCCTCTAACTTTCTCACTCATATTATTTTTATTCTTTTTATTTCACCTTTATTTAACCAGGTAAGCTAGTTGAGAACAAATTCTCATTTGCAACTGCGACCTGGCCAAGATAAAGCATAGCAATTCGACACATAAAACAACACAGAGTTACACATGGAATAAACAAAACATAGTCAATAATACAGTAGAACAAAAGAAAACAAAAAGTCTTTATACAGTGAGTGCAAATGAGGTAAGATAAGGGAGTTAAGGCAATAAATAGGCCATGGTGGCGAAGTAATTACATTATAGCAATTAAACACTGGAATGGTAGATGTACAGAAGATGAATGTGCAAGTAGAGATACTGGTATGCAAAGGAGCAAGATAAATAAATAAATAAATACAGTATGGTGAGGAGGTAGATAGATGGGCTATGTACAGGTGCAGTGATCTGTGAGCTGCTTTGACAGCTGGTGCTGAAAGCTAGTGAGGGAGAAGAGTTTCCAGCTTCAGAGATTTTTGCAGTTTGTTCCAGTCATTGGCAGCAGAGAACTGGAAGGAGAGGCGGCCAAATGAGGAATTGGCTTTGGGGGTGACCAGTGAAAAACACCTGCTGGAGCGCGTGCTACGAGTGGGTGCTGCTATGGTGACCAGTGAGCTGAGATAAGGCGGGGCTTTACCTAGCAGAGACTTGTAGATGACCTGGAGCCAGATGGTTTGGCGACGAGTATGAAGCGATGGCCAGCCAACGAGAGCGTACAGGTCGCAGTGGTGGGTAATATATGGGGCTTTGGTGACAAAACGGATGGCACTGTGATAAACTGCATCCAATTTGTTGAGTAGAGTGTTGGAGGCTATTTTATAGATGACATTGCTGAAGTCGAGGATCGGTAGGATGGTCAGTTTTACGAGGGTATGTTTGGCTGCATGAGTGAAGGATGCTTTGTTGCGAAATAGGAAGCCTATTCTAGATTTAATTTTGGATTGGAGATGCTTAATGTGAGTCTGGAAGGAGAGTTTACAGTCTAACCAAAAACCTAGGTATTTGTAGTTGTCCACATATTCTAAATCAGAGCCGTCCAGAGTAGTGATGCTGGACGGTCGGGCGGGTGCGGGCAGTGATCAGTTGGCCAGAAGTATACAGAATGGTGTCGTCTGCGTAGAGGTGGATCAGAGAATCACCAGCAGCAAGAGCGACATCATTGATGTATACAGAGAAGAGAGTCGGCCCGAGAATTGAACCCTGTGGCACCCCCATAGAGACTGCAAGAGGTCCAGACAACAGGCACTCCGATTTGACACACTGAACTCTATCAGAGAAGTAGTTGGTGAACCAAGCGAGGCAATCATTTGAGAAATCAAGGCTGTTGAGTCTGCCAATAAGAATGTGGTGATTGACAGAGTCAAAAGCCTTGGCCAGGTCGATGAATACGGCTGCACAGTAATGTCTCTTATCGATGGCGGTTATGATATCGTTTAGGACCTTGAGCGTGGCTGAGGTGCACCCATGACCAGCTCTGAAACCAGATTGCATAGCGGAAAAGGTACGGTGAAATTCGAAGTGGTCGGTAATCTGTTTATTAACTTGGCGAAGACCTTAGAAAGGCAGGGCAGGATAGTAATAGGTCTGTAGCAATTTGGGTCTAGAGTGTCTTCAACGGGGGGTTGAAGACGGGGATGACTGCGGCAGCTTTCAAATCTTTCAAATCTTTGGGAATCTCAGACGATACGAAAGAGAGGTTGAACAGGCTAGTAATTGTGGTTGCAACAATTTCAGCAGATAATTTTAGAAAGAGAGGGTCCAGATTGTCTAGCCCGGCTGATTTGTAGGGGTCCAGGTTTTGCAGTTCTTTAAGAACATCAGCTATCTGGATTTGGGTGAAGGAGAAATGGGGGAGGCTTGGGAAAGTTGCTGTGGGGAGTGCAGGGCTGTTGACCGGGGTAGGGTTAGCCAGGTGGAAAGCATGGCCAGCCCTAGAATAATGATTGTTGAAATTCTCAATTATAGTGGATTTATCGTGGTGACAGTGTTTCCTAGCCTCAGTGCAGTGGGCAGCTGGGAGGAGGTGCTCTTATTCTCCATGGACTTTGCAGTGTCCCAGAACTTTTTTGAGTTTGTGCTACAGGATGCAAATTTCTGCTTGAAAAAGCTAGCCTTAGCTTTCCTAACTGCCTGTGTATATTTGTTCCTGACTTCCCTGAAAAGTTGCATATCACGGGGGCTATTCGATGCTAATGCAGAATGCCACAGGATGTTTTTGTGCTGGTCAAGGGCAGTCAGGTCTGGAGAGAACCAAGGGCTATATCTGTTCCTGGTTCTAAATTTTTTGAAAGGTGCATGCTTATTTAAGATGGTGAGGAAGGCACTTTTAAAGAATGACCAAGCATCCTCTACTGACAGGATGAGGTCAATATCCTTCCAGGATACCCGGGCCAGGTCAATTAGAAAGGCCTGCTCGCTGAAGTGTTTTAGGGAGCGTTTGATAGTGATGAGGGGTGGTCGTTTGACCGCAGACTCATTACGGATGCAGGCAATGAGGCAGTGATCGCTGAGATCTTGGTTGAAAACAGCAGAGGTGTATTTGGAGGGCAAGTTGGTTAGGATGATATCGTTGAGGGTGGCCGTGTTTACGGATTTGGGGTTGTACCTGGTGAGTTCATTGACAATTTGTGAGAGATTGAGGGCATCAAGCTTAGATTGTAGGATGGCCGGGGTGTTAAGCATGTCCCAGTTTAGGTCACCTAGCAGCACGAGCTCTGAAGATAGATGGGGGGCAATCAGTTCACATATGGTGTCCAGGGCACAGCTGGGGGCAGAGGGTGGTCTATAGCAAGCGGCGACGGTGAGAGACTTGTTTCTGGAAAGGTGGATTTTTAAAAGTAGAAGCTCGAATTGTTTGGGTACAGACCTGGATAGTAGGACAGAACTCTGCAGGCTATCTCTACAGTAGATTGCAACTCCACCCTTTTTGGCAGTTCTATCTTTAATCAGATTCAGATCTGATTAGACTAACTCTTAGTTTCCTGATTCAGATCTGTTTAAACCAACTCTTAGTTTCCTGATTCAGATCTGTTTAAACCAACTCTTAGTTTCCTGATTCAGATCTGTTTAAACCAACTCTTAGTATCCTGATTCAGATCTGTTTAAACCAACTCTTAGTGTCCTGATTCAGATCTGTTTAAACCAACTCTTAGTGTCCTGATTCAGATCTGTTTAAACCAACTCTTAGTGTCCTGATTCAGATCTGTTTAAACCAACTCTTAGTTTCCTGATTCAGATCTGTTTAAACCAACTCTTAGTTTCCTGATTCAGATCTGTTCTAACCAACTCTTAGTTTCCTGATTCAGATCTGTTTAAACCAACTCTTAGTTTCCTGATTCAGATCTGTTCAAACCAACTCTTAGTGTTATTATTCATGATTTATTTATGATTTGTATTAATCAAGGCATAATCAGGATTAATTTAGTATTGTTTAGAAACGTGTTATCTACTCCCTTAGACAGAAAATTACTCCAGTCATCATCCACAGTTCAGTTACTATTGGTTGAAACATAACCCAAAACACAACCAAAACAAACTGCAAATGCAACCAATGAGTTTGGAACCAAATACTACACTTTTGACTACTTTAATACACTATAGGTAAATTGATCAGAATATTTACGACTTCAAATTATCAAAGTATGGGGGGGGACTAGATACATAAAGTGCTTTCATTTCTAAATGGTGGAACAGATATGTATTAAAATACCCTCAAATAAAAGGTGACATTATATACTGTCACCTCATATAAAACATTTGATCTGAAATCCAAAATGTTGGAGTATAGAGCCACATTTAAAATGTTAGCTTGACTGTCAAAAATAGATATGGTGTGGACTGTATACTCAATACAATCTAAATCTGATACCCCACTGTCTGTCTTTTGACTGATACTGCTTTTTAAACTGGTCTGGTCAGTCTACTCAAATATTTGTACTATACATGTTTCTATCTGCAGGCAATACTTTGATAATTTGTCATTTCTAATAATGATACATTCATTCATGAATAGATATGGCAGGTTTCAGGACACTGATATATCTGAATATGTTGAAAAAATATACTGCCACTATTTTCACCACCAAAGAATATCAGTGTGATTTTAATATGATTTGACTCTTTGCAGGCTGTCAGGCTGTCAAGTCACAGAGGAAGGCTGTGCTTCTCTGGTCTCAGCTCTGAGGTCAAACCCCTCACACCTGAGAGAGCTGGATCTGAGCTACAATCACCCAGGAGACTCAGGAGTCAGACTGCTCTCTGTTGGACTGGAGGATCCACACTGCAGACTGGAGAAACTCAAGTATGTAGAGGGTTTATGTCAATGTTCATATCAGACATGTTTGACTTATCAGGCTGGTTAAGACAAACATTCTGACCCCCACTTGGACAAAGTTATATGTTACTGTGTGTGTGTGTGTGTCCAGAGTGTGTGTGTTTTTGTCCAGTGTGAAACACACACACACACACACACACACACAAGACACACACACACAAGACACACACACACAAGACACACACACACATACACACTGGACACACACATACACACTGGACACACACACTAGACTCACACACACACACACACACACACACACACACACACACACACACACACACACACACACACACACACACACAGACAAACATTCTTACCAACACTTGACCGTTTGTGTCTAGTGTGTGTGTGCGTGTGTGTGTGCGTGTGTGTGTGTGTGTGTGCGTGTGTGTGCGTGTGAGTTCAGGTGTATCCCTCAATGACTGTCTGTTCTTCTGCTTACTGCTACAGTGTGGAACATGGTGGAGAGAACAGAATGAAACCTGGGATTAGAAAATGTGAGTGTTGACTGCTGTGAAGAATATGACTAAGAATAAGTCTTAATTCAAGTTAAGTCAAAGTCAAAGACCACCATCATTACTTACTTGGTCATATTAAATATCAGCTGTAGTTCTACAGAAGCAGAAATCAGGGACACCAACGTTTACAAAGAGTTGCTTTGACTGTGTGTGTGTGTGTGTGTGTGTGTGTGTGTGTGTGTGTGTGTGTGTGTGTGTGTGTGTGTGTGTGTGTGTGTGTGTGTGTGTGTGTGTGCGTGTTACATAAGAAATGTGTGTTTGTGTTCATGTATACAGGTGTGTGTGTGTGATTAATGGGAATAAGTGTTTTATATTACCATACAGTATAACATATGATCATTCAACAAGTCTCAAGTTACCTTAACTTCTCCTTTTGATACCTAGAAACATCTACATTAAATGAATTAGTGAAAAGTGAGTTAACATTCTAATGTGAATGATGATGATTTCTAATATTGTGTCTGGTTTCATCCATCAGATGTCTGTGATCTCACACTGGACCTAAACACAGTAAACAGACTCCTCTCTCTGTCTGAGGAGAACAGAAAGGTGACATGTAGGAGAGAGGAGCAGCCGTATCCTGATCACCCAGAGAGATTTGAGGAACGTAGACAGGTGCTGTGTAGAGAGGGTCTGACTGGGGGCTGTTACTGGGAGGTAGAGTGGAGTGGGAGTTGGGCTGAAATAGGAGTGACATATAAAGGAATCAACAGGAGAGGAAGGGGTGATGACTGTTGTCTTGGATGTAATGACAAGTCCTGGAGTCTGTTCTGCTCTGACAACAGTTACGCTGCCTGGCACAATAATAATCCCACTCTCATAGACGTCCCCTCCTCCAGCTCCCACAGAGTAGGAGTGTATCTGGACTGGTCAGCCGGCACTCTGTCCTTCTATAGAGCCTCCTCTGACACACTGACCCACCTGTACACATTCACCTCCACATTCATTGAGCCCCTCTATCCAGGGTTTAGGGTTGATTATGATGACTCCTCAGTGTCCCTGAAATAATAACCTGACACACACTGGACACACACACACACACACTGGACACACACACACACACACACACACACACACACACACACACACACACACACACACTAGACACACACACTAGACACACACACTAGACACACACACACACACACACACACACACACACACACACACACACACACACTGGACAGACACACTGGACACACACACACACACTGGACACACACACTGGACACACACACACACACACACAGACACACTGGACACACACACACACACACACACTGGACACACACACAGACACACACACACTGAACACACACACAGACACACTGGACACACACTGGACAGATACACACACACTGGACACACACACACACTGGACACACACACACACACACACTGGACACACACACAGACACACTGGACACACACACACACACACACTGGACAGACACACACACACTGGACACACACACTCACACTGAACACACACACAGACACACTGGACACACACACACACACACACTGGACAGATACACACACACTGGACACACACACAAACACTGGACACACACACACACTCACTGGACACACACACACACACACACACACACACTGGACAGATACACACACACTGGACACACACACACACACACACACACACACACTGGACACACACTCACACTGGACACACACTCACACTGGACACACACACACACACACTGGACACACACACACACTCACACTGACCAGACACACTGGACACACTCACACTGGACACACACACACACACACACACACACACTGGACACACACACACACACACACACTGGACACACACTGGACACACACACACACACTGGACACACACACACACACTGGACACACACACACACTCACACTGGACACACACACACTCACACTGGACACACACACACACACACACAGACACACTGGACACACACTGGACACACACACAGGACACACACACACACACACACACACACTCACTGGACACACACACTCACACTGGACACACACACACACACACTGGACACACACACACACTCACACTGGACACACACACACACACTGGACACACACACTCACACTGGACACACACACACCCACTGGAAACACACACACACACACACTGGACACACACACTCACACTGGACACACACACACACACTGGACACACACACACACACACTGGAAACACACACACACACACACACTGGAGAAACACACACACACACACACACACACATGCGTGTCTTCCTATAATTGTGACAATAACACTGTTAAAATACCAATGTGATAATTTGTTGTCTTTTATGTTGAATAACAAATTGTATAATTATATATGGACATACGCTCCATAGTTGTACAAGTATACAAGGATATATTGTACTTTTCATAATAAAACATAGTTGAAACAAGAAAAGCATGTTAATTGTGAAAACAGTTTGGTTATTGATGTTACGTTTCCTCTGTCAGGTTGACGTTAACCTGCGACTGGTTGAAACATGAAACAAATATGAAATGAAATACAAAACAATTAAATATGTGGAATTGAATTAAACAAATTGTACAACAGAGTGTTGTAATGCAGGGTTACTATAGCAACAGAGTGTTGTGATGCAGGGTCACTATAGCAACAGAGTGTTGTGATGCAGGGTCACTATAGCAACAGAGTTCTCTCTCTCTCTGCTGTCTGTCTCTGCTCTCTCTCTTCTCTCACTCTGCTCTCTCTGTTCTCTCTCTGCTCGCTCTGTTCTCTCTCTTCTCTCTGCTCTCTCTGCCTTCTCTGTTCTCTCTCACTCTGCTCTCTCTCTCTGCTCTCTCTCTGCTCTCTCTCTCCTCTGCTCTCGCTCTGCTCTCTCTGCCCTCTCTTTTCTCTCTCTCTGCTCTCTCTTCTCTCTGTTCTCTGCTCTCTCTCCCTCTGCTCTTTCTGCTCTGTTCTCTCTGCTCTCTCTGCCCTCTCTCTTCTCTCTGCTCTCTCTTTGCTTTCTCAGCCTGCTCTGAGGGGGTGGTGTAACCTTTGACCTGTTTTCATTGCATTCTCCAGTGGTTTGATCACCCACGGGGGGATGCGGTGAAGATAATGATTTTGTGGTCATTTGGGATACTAGTTTTGAGGTAAATTGATTATAATGGAGTTTATAGCTCTTGAACATAATTGTAGTTTGAACCACTGAGGAGTCAGGATTCTGTTTTTAAACATTGGCTATGAAGGTTTTGAATTGGCTATTATTGATTTGGTATTACAACAAAAAAAATCCCATTTGTCATCGATAATAAATATGGGATGATATGATACATTGAGGTTTGAACGGGAGATATTTTAAGCCAATAGGGCAGGAAAGTACATAAACATTTAAATTATTAATGTAAAGAAATAGGTTTCAGTTCTTAGAGTAGTGATCCTGGAGGGAAAGAAATCTTATTAGTAAAGAAAGGATTTGATATGGTTAGCATTTGTTTTGGCCATTAGAAGATTTTTATTTAAATAGTATTAAAATTGACAGGGGTATATGACATATGTGATGATTTAGGATTATTGATAGGATAGAGATAGGTTGATTAAGGTTATGTAAGGACTTTAGAGATTGACACTATAAGACATGTTATTATTTTTAAATCCATGATTTTAGATAAAGTCAAAACAGTGAGACACTTAGTTAATATTGCAAAGGAACACATAGTTGTTATTGACTATTATGAGAAAAAGGCAGACAGATGGGTCTACCCCGCACTGTTGAGACCTTGAAGGTTTGAGAGCAGAGTGGGGAGGGGGGACCAGGAAATGAGCAAGGTAGGCTGTGAAATAAGTTAGGAGAGAAAGGGTTTAACATATATAAGCAGCACAGATACATTTTAAAGTAGATAAGTCACTTGACAGATAATTGGTAAAATATAGATATGAATGGACGCCCAAGCCCAAGGGGAATTGGACATGTGGAAAATGAAAGGTACGTTCCTTCATGATAATGTAGAACATAAAAATATTTTACTAATCTTACCTAAGTCATTATTTAGAGTAGGTAAGGTTGTTACCTGGCCAGTGCCAGGTATCAAAAGGGGGAGGGGTATGGGTACATTGTGGTCTAGGATAGGATGGGGCCTATTGGATAATAAACTAATTTTAAAATTTAAAAAAATCTAGCTAACAAATAGGCATAGAAGTTAAATATATAATCAGATAGAACAAATGAGAAACTGTTTGTTAACCAAACCTGTATGTCCAAGATTTTATGCATTGCAGGTGAATTAAAGGAGAAGGTGATTCACCCGACCTGGGGGCATATCACACTTGGAGGGTGAGACACACTGACACTGTCGAATGATCACAGAGTTAAGGAGAAGAACCGTTGCTAATAGAGTTCGGGGATCAACTCCTTAATGAAGAATCCCTGACCCCGACCTTTCCTCACTGTGTACGTTCATAGAAGTGAAAGTGTTGCTTGAACTCTGGCTGATGATGTGTTCTCTGGGAGAGGGTGGGGCTTTACAGGACTGCTTGTAGTCCTGAGCTGTCTGTTTGGGATACGATGGGGATATTACCATCACAGTACTGCCAGAACCACCACCAGTTCCAACGGACCAGGGTTCAGCCGGCCTCCTCCACCACTTCAAGACCAAGTCCCACGCCATCACCTAAGCTCTCCAATCAGGTATTAAATGTAAAAGACATCTCAGATAGTGACAAATTGGGAACTGAAATTGGTTAACCTCTAACGCCTACCTAACCCGGATCCGGGATCCCCCCCATCACAAAAGCTGACTAGCATAGCCTAGCCTAAAGTTACAGGGATATCATAAAATAAAATGTTCATGAAATCACAAGTCCAAGACACCAAATGAAAGATACAGATCTTGTGATTCAAGCCATCATCTCTGATTTTTAAAATGTTTTACAGGGAAGACACAATATGTAAATCTATTAGCTAACCACGTTAGCAAAAGACAACAATTTTCTTACTCCACCATTTTCTTACTGCATCAGTAGCTATCACAAATTCGACCAAATAAAGATATAAATAGCCACTAACCAAGAAACAAACCTCATCAGATGACAGTCTGATAACATATTTATTGTATAGCATAGGTTTTGTTAGAAAAATTTGCATATTTCAGGTAGAAATCATAGTTTACAATTGCAGCCCCCATCACAACTATCACTAAAATGACTAGAATAACTACAGAGACCATCGTGTATTAGCTAATTACTCATCATGAAACATTTCTTAAAAATACACAGTGTACAGCAGATGAAAGACACAGATCATGTGAATATAGCCAATATGTCAGATTTTCTAAGTGTTTTACAGCGAAAACACAATATAGCGTTATCTTAGCTTACTACAATAGTCAGTCACAGGCAGCATTGATTCAAGGCAAAAATAGCAATAACGTTATAAACCACCAAACGCTATTAATTTTTTCACTAACCTTCTCAGAATTCTTCAGATGACAGTCCTGTAACATCATATTACACAATCCATATAGGTTTTGTTCGAAAATGTGCATATTTAGCAGCACACACCGTGGTTATACAATGTGATCAGTAGCAACAGGGCATGCATTCTGGCTGGCGCCATCTTGGAAAGGCACCTACTCTTATCAAAAGCTATTCATAAACTTGACTAAAAAAATACAGGTTGGACAGCAATTGAAAGACAAATTAGTTCTTAATGCAATCGCTGAGTTAGATTTTTAAAATTAACCTTACTGCGCAATACTGGGTACAATACAGGGTGCGATAGCGCAACGCTACACGGAAAATAATGGCGTCTAATATATTTTACTTTTTCGACAGAACAACGTTTTATCAGCATAAATAGTACTTACTATTAGCTGAACTCCCATCAGAATCTTGGGGAAGGTGTCTGTTGGCCAAAAGAATCGTTGCTGGGTTGGAGAATGTTTCCTTTGACGTTGCAATTAGCAGTACAGAATGGCATTCGAGAGAGAGACACCCAAGTTTCTACAGCGCCATGGAAATAAATACCTGAAAATCGCAATATACTGACCTAAACTGGTATAATTCGGTTCAAAATAACAAGATTATGATGTCTTTAAAGCCTATAGCGAATAAAAACAGAGCCGGATACATCTAGGAGCTAAAACCAGACGTTCTAAAAAGACATGCCAAGAACCTTTCTGCGTCAGCGCGAGGTCCCAAAAGGCCGGACACCTCGGTTCCAATCAATTTATAAACTTTGGGAACTACGTAGAGACGTCATTTCAACTCTCCCTATTCGCTAACAGCCAGGGGAAGGCGTATGCAGTGCATCTCAACCAATAGAAGACAGGCAAAGTTAAAGACAGGTCTCAAAGCAGATGATAAAATTTGCCATTCTCACACAGACATAGGAAAAGTGCTCTAAGTCGAGTTCTGTTTCACTTACAGACATAATTCCAACGGTTTTAGAAACTAGAGAGTGTTTTCTATCCAATAGTAAGAATAATATGCATATTGTACGAGCAAGAATTGAGTGCGAGGCCGTTTACATTGGATACACATTTGTGCTATGTCGAAATAGCACCCCCCTAGTGGCAAGAAGTTAAGAGGGTAGGGAGAATATGTGGTTGGCCTACAAAACACTTAATAGAAAGGACTGTGTCGTATGTGGACATGCCAGACCTATTCTGGCTGCTCACCCATTTGCCCTAAGTAATGGGGAAGGTTGGATGTGCATATTGGAAAGTTTCTATTATAATAAGCCAAATTCAACCCTGTGTAAAACTCTGAGTCTTGTGTTCCCAGAAGTCCCTCCCCAGAAGACACCATGGGGAGTTAAGGCATATGGGGGATATTACAGCTGTATCACTGGTACAGGTAGGGGTATAGACTATGGGAGGCTCCCTACTACTGCCTGCATCACTAATGTCACTATTAACTAGAGGTGTTGCTGATGTATGGTGGATGTGTGGACCTGCCAGGCGGTTGACCCCCATTTTGAAAGGAGATTGTCAGGGCACATGTGCTTTGGCCAGTCTGATAAACACCATTGCCTATTATTGAGGCTACAGCTAACCACCTCCTGGGAGCTGCACATGACACAGAGGCTCGGGACCAAACCAGGAGACGGCAGAACCGTGACGCTCCTTGGTCCGAGGGTACAGATAACATCCACACCAACCTGTTGGGGGTCCCAATAGGGGTCCCCCACGAATTCCAGGCATTAAACAGAAATGATGGTCTGTGGCATCTGATGCCCATCATTGGCCCAGCTATTGTTGATGCTAAACAAAATGCCTGGATCAATTATATCTACTATAATTAATAATGATTTGTTAAATACACCCACACAGCACTTACGGGGATGGCTGAATAATTGGATGCTACCTCTCAAACCAGTAGACAAAATAGACTAGCACTGGACATGATTCTGGCCAACCAGGGAGGTGTATGTAAAATGTTTGGAGAACAGTGTTGCACGTTTCTCCCTAACAATACTAGTCCGGATGGGAGCATTTCAAAAGCTCTGAGTAGGTTGGCAAGGTTATCAGTGGAGATGAAGGGTCTTGCAGGTGTGGAGGAGAGTGGACTGTTCCCCTGGCTGGGTGGTTGGTTTGGTAAGTACACTGCAATGATGATTTCTGACCCTAAGTTGTTGTTTTTCGCATGCTCATGTGCTGTGCTGCCTGTGTCATACCTTGTTTGAAGAAGTCTGTTACAGATGTGGCAAGGGCCTCTGGTATGATGCCGCTGCTTGATGCTCCAGTTGGAGAGGCTGATACGAAATCAAGTTTTCGCAGGAGAGTGGGCCTGACAGAGGAGGACCCTTGGTTTGCTGTAGTTGATGTTGTCGAATGAATAAAAAGTGATGTTTGTCCTCCCTGTTGTGAAGGTTTGAAGTTCCCGGGTGGCGACGAGCCCACCTGGTACAGGTTGTATAGAGGGATGGACCTGAGGGTTTAACATTTTCTCGCTTTTTTGGTTACTAATGTGTGATTGGCCACTCCAGGTGTAGCACTTGGAGTGGTCTCCTTTTTGTCCTTGCTCATTTACCTCGCTACGCTGCATACTTGAGGGGGCTTCTTGTTTTCGTTATATCCTTTTTCTTGTCTCTGCTATAGTTTTCACGTCTTAAAAGACGTGAAGAGGGGGACTCAAAAATGTGGTTTCTACCAAATTGTTTGGTTGCTTTTATTGTTCACGTCTAATGGACGTGAAGAGGGGGATTTGTTATATATACATATATTCATATACGAGGCTTAGGGCCCTCCGGCTGCTTTAGAGCCTGGTTGTGACCATAGGATTAAAAGCTTGCACAACACACCCCATGACTCAAAACACAAGACTGTTGTTGTACAATGGTTCCTCATTGACACAATGGTACCCCATTGTCACAAGGATGCTAACCGCACAAAACAGTTATAGAGCGCCAAATCTAAACCGCCTGACTTGAGTAATTGCTCACATCCCTCTAATCAGGAAACCCCCTAGCCCCAGACAGTAACTGCCAGTTACTGTCTCCCTTATCTCATGACTCCTGGACACACAAACATTTCATCGCACGAACACACACACCTCACTCCCTTCTCTACTGGTCGGGTGCCAAGAGCAGAGGACTCTGCTGTGCACCAATGGGGCTACTGCTATGGCCAGAGCAGACCCGCCTCCAACTCTTCAGGACCAATCAGAAAACCAACACGACGAGACTCTACCTACATTGTTACATGTATAAAATCTGTTGTAATCTCTGTTTAGGCTATCCTTTTTCAGCTGACTCCTTAAGAGCCATATGATTAGGTCCGTGTCACGCTAAACTGCAGGACAAGATATCTTTGACTTTAATAAACTGCCTTTTGCTATACTTGATTCCACTCTGTCCAGCGTCTTGATTTGGTCTCTCTCTCTGGTAGTTATTCATCAACACTGACTTGCCTAGTTAAATAAAGGTTACTTAAAAAAAATTAAAGTAAACTAAATTTAAAAAACTAAAGTATGTGGACACCCTTTTAAATTTGTGGATTTGGCTATTTCAGCCACGTATAAAATCGAGCAGACAGCCATATGATCTCCATAGGAAACATTACCAGTAGAATGGCCTTACTGAAAATCTCAGTGACTTTAAACGTGGCACAGTCATAGGATGCCACCTTTCCACAAAGTCAGTTCATCACATTTCTGCCCTGCTAGAGATTCCCCAGTCAACTGTAAATGCTGTTATTGTGAAGTTGAAACATCTAGGAGAAACAACGGCTCAGGCGCAGAGTGGTAGGCCACACAAGCTCACAGAGCGGGGCTGCTGAGGGCTGAAGCACGTCTGTCCTCGGTTGTAACTATTGAGTTCCAAACTCGGTAGTGAGCCTCAGACCAGGCATATCAAGCTGAAGGACAAGCACAGTCAGAATGCATTTCAAATTGCTCCTTTTGAGCATCTGTAAATACTAAATAAATACCTATTCTGCATTTGAAATAATACCACTTCCGATCGAGAAATCAAACGTGTCCGTGGCAAAATATCACGTGTACAGTAATTAAAAAATCGAATCAAATCGAATTTTATTTGTCACATGCGCCAAAAACAACAGGTGTAAACCTTACAGGGAAAGCCTTACTTACATTGCCCATAACCAGCAATGCTTTAAGAAGTAAAAAAAGTTGAGTAAAAAACAGATAAGTACAAAATAGAAAATAAAAGTAACATTATTCAACAGCAGCAGTAAAATAACAATAGCGAGGCTATATACAGGGGGTACCGGTACAGAGTCAATGGGTTCGGGCACCGGTTAGTCGAGGTAATTGAGGTAATATGTACATGTAGGTAGAGTTAAAGTGGCTATGCATAGATAATAAACAGAGAGTAGCAGCAGAGTAAAAAAGGGGTCTGGGTAGCCCTTTGATTACCTATTCAGGAGTCTTATGGCTTTGGGGTAGAAGCTGTTAAGAAGTCTTCTGGACCACAGCTCAGAGATTTAACGATGCTCCTACGACCACTAGAACAGCTGAGTAATCTAACACCTGCCTCAGACCACTAGAACAGCTGAGTAATCTAACACCTGCCTCAGACAACTAGAACAGCTGAGTAATCTACCACCTGCCTCAGACCACTAGAACAGCTGAGTAATCTACCACCTGCCTCAAACCACTAGAACAGCTGAGTAATCTAACACCTGCCTCAGACCACTAGAACAGCTGAGTAATCTAACACCTGCCTCAGACCACTAGAACAGCTGAGTAATCTAACACCTGCTTCAGACCACTAGAACAGCTGAGTAATCTACCACCTGCCTCAGACCACTAGAACAGCTGAGTAATCTAACACCTGCCTCAGACCACTAGAACAGCTGAGTAATCTACCACCTGCCTCAGACCACTAGAACAGCTGAGTAATCTACCACCTGCCTCAGACCACTAGAACAGCTGAGTAATCTAACACATGCCTCAGACCACTAGAACAGCTGAGTAATCTACCACCTGCCTCAGACCACTAGAACAGCTGAGTAATCTAACACCTGCCTCAGACCACTAGAACAGCTGAGTAATCTAACACCTGCCTCAGACCACTAGAACAGCTGAGTAATCTACCACCTGCCTCAGACCACGAGAACAGCTGAGTAATCTAACACCTGCCTCGGACCACTAGAACAGCTGAGTAATCTACCACCTGCCTCAGACCACTAGAACAGCTGAGTAATCTAACACCTGCATCAGACCACTAGAACAGCTGAGTAATCTAACACCTGCCTCAGACCACTAGAACAGCTGAGTAATCTAACACCTGCCTCAGACCACTAGAACAGATGAGTAATCTAACACCTGCCCTCAGACCACTAGAACAGCTGAGTAATATAACACCTGCCTCAGACCACTAGAACAGCTGAGTAATCTACCACCTGCCTCAGACCACTAGAACAGCTGAGTAATCTAACACCTGCCTCAGACCACTAGAACAGCTGAGTAATCTAACACATGCCTCAGACCACTAGAACAGCTGAGTAATCTACCACCTGCCTCAGACCACTAGAACAGCTGAGTAATCTAACACCTGCCTCAGACCATTAGAACAGCTGAGTAATCTAACACCTGCCTCAGACCACTAGAACAGCTGAGTCATCTAACACCTGCCTCAGACCACTAGAACAGCTGAGTAATCTAACACCTGCTTCAGACCACTAGAACAGCTGAGTAATCTACCACCTGCCTCAGACCACTAGAACAGCTGAGTAATCTAACACCTGCCTCAGACCACAAGAACAGCTGAGTAATCTACCACCTGCCTCAGACCACTAGAACAGCTGAGTAATCTACCACCTGCCTCAGACCACTAGAACAGCTGAGTAATCTAACACCTGCCTCAGACCACTAGAACAGCTGAGTAATCTACCACCTGCCTCAGACCACTAGAACAGCTGAGTAATCTAACACCTGCCTCAGACCACTAGAACAGCTGAGTAATCTAACACCTGCCTCAGACCACTAGAACATCTGAGTAATCTAACACCTGCCTCAGACCACTAGAACAGCTGAGTAATCTAACACCTG
Organism: Salvelinus namaycush; assembly: GCF_016432855.1. Taxonomy (NCBI): domain Eukaryota; kingdom Metazoa; phylum Chordata; class Actinopteri; order Salmoniformes; family Salmonidae; genus Salvelinus; species Salvelinus namaycush. The sequence goes on along the minus strand of NW_024059351.1, from coordinate 4,558 downwards.
CCTCAGACCACTAGAACAGCTGAGTAATATAACACCTGCCTCAGACCACTAGAACAGCTGAGTAATATAACACCTGCCTCAGACCACTAGAACAGCTGAGTAATATAACACCTGCCTCAGACCATTACAACAGATGAGTAATCTAACACCTGCCTCAGACCACTAGAACAGCTGAGTAATCTAACACCTGCCTCAGACCACTAGAACAGCTGAGTAATCTAACACCTGCCTCAGACCACAAGAACAGCTGAGTAATCTAACACCTGCCTCAGACCACTAGAACAGCTGAGTAATCTACCACCTGCCTCAGACCACTAGAACAGATGAGTAATCTAACACCTGCATCAGACCACTAGAACAGCTGAGTAATCTAACACCTGCCTCAGACCACTAGAACAGCTGAGTAATCTAACACCTGCCTCAGACCACTAGAACAGCTGAGTAATCTAACACCTGCCTCAGACCACAAGAACAGCTGAGTAATCTACCACCTGCCTCAGACCACTAGAACAGCTGAGTAATCTACCACCTGCCTCAGACCACTAGAACAGCTGAGTAATCTAACACCTGCCTCAGACCACTAGAACAGCTGAGTAATCTACCACCTGCCTCAGACCACTAGAACAGCTGAGTAATCTAACACCTGCCTCAGACCACTAGAACAGCTGAGTAATCTAACACCTGCCTCAGACCACTAGAACATCTGAGTAATCTAACACCTGCCTCAGACCACTAGAACAGCTGAGTAATCTAACACCTGCCTCAGACCACTAGAACAGCTGAGTAATATAACACCTGCCTCAGACCACTCGTAATATAACACCTGCCTCAGACCACTCATAATATAACACCTGCCTCAGACCACTCATAATCTAACACCTGCCTCAGACCACTAGAAACAGCTGAGTAATCTACCACCTGCCTCAGACCACTAGAACAGCTGAGTAATCTAACACCTGCCTCAGACACACTGCAACAGCTGAGTAATCTAACACCTGCCTCAGACCACTAGAACAGCTGAGTAATCGAACACCTGCCTCAGACCACTAGAACAGCTGAGTAATCTAACACCTGCCTCAGACCACTAGAACAGCTGAGTAATCTAACACCTGCCTCAGACCACTAGAACAGCTGAGTAATCTAACACCTGCCTCAGACCACTAGAACAGCTGAGTAATCTACCACCTGCCTCAGACCACTAGAACAGCTGAGTAATCTAACACCTGCCTCAGACCACTAGAACAGCTGAGTAATCTAACACCTGCCTCAGACCACTAGAACAGCTGAGTAATCTAACACCTGCCTCAGACCACTAGAACAGCTGAGTAATCTAACACCTGCCTCAGACCACTAGAACAGCTGAGTAATCTAACACCTGCCTCAGACCACTAGAACAGCTGAGTAATCTAACACCTGCCTCAGACCACTAGAACAGCTGAGTAATCTACCACCTGCCTCAGACCACTAGAACAGCTGAGTAATCTACCACCTGCCTCAGACCACTAGAACAGCTGAGTAATCTAACCACCTGCCTCAGACCACTAGAACAGCTGAGTAATCTAACACCTGCCTCAGACCACTAGAACAGCTGAGTAATCTACCACCTGCCTCAGACCACTAGAACAGCTGAGTAATCTAACACCTGCCTCAGACCACTAGAACAGCTGAGTAATCTAACACCTGCCTCAGACCACTAGAACAGCTGAGTAATCTAACACCTGCCTCAGACCACTAGAACAGCTGAGTAATCTAACACCTGCCTCAGACCACTAGAACAGCTGAGTAATCTAACACCTGCCTCAGACCACTAGAAACAGCTGAGTAATCTAACACCTGCCTCAGACCACTAGAACAGCTGAGTAATCTAACACCTGCCTCAGACCACTAGAACAGCTGAGTAATCTACCACCTGCCTCAGACCACTAGAACAGCTGAGTAATCTAACACCTGCCTCAGACCACTAGAACAGCTGAGTAATCTACACCTGCCTCAGACCACTAGAACAGCTGAGTAATCTAACACCTGCCTCAGACCACTAGAACAGCTGAGTAATCTAACACCTGCCTCAGACCACTAGAACAGCTGAGTAATCTAACACCTGCCTCAGACCACTAGAACAGCTGAGTAATCTAACACCTGCCTCAGACCACTAGAACAGCTGAGTAATCTAACACCTGCCTCAGACCACTAGAACAGCTGAGTAATCTACCACCTGCCTCAGACCACGAGAACAGCTGAGTAATCTAACACCTGCTCAGACCACTAGAACAGCTGAGTAATCTACCACCTGCCTCAGACCACTAGAACAGCTGAGTAATCTAACACCTGCCTCAGACCACTAGAACATCTGAGTAATCTAACACCTGCCTCAGACCACTAGAACAGCTGAGTAATATAACACCTGCCCTCAGACCACTAGAACAGACTGAGTAATATACACCTGCCTCAGACCACTACAACCAGCTGAGTAATCTTAACACCTGCCTCAGACCACTAGAACAGCTGAGTAATCTAACACCTGCCTCAGACCACTAGAACAGCTGAGTAATCTAACACCTGCCTCAGACCACTAGAACAGCTGAGTAATCTAACACCTGCCTCAGACCACTAGAACAGCTGAGTAATCTAACACCTGACTCAGACATACTAGAACAGCTGAGTAATCTAAACACCTAGCCTCAGACCACTAGAACAGATGAGTAATCTAACACCTGCCTCAGACCACTAGAACAGCTGAGTAATCTATAACACCTGCCTCAGACCACTGAACAGCTTGAGTAATCTAACACCGTGCCTCAGACCACTAGAACAGCTGAGTAATCTAACACCTGCCTCAGACCACTAGAACAAGCTGAGTAATCTACACCTGCCTCAGACCACTAGAACAGCTGAGTAATCTAACACCTGCCTCAGACCACTAGAATAGCTGAGTAATCTAACACTGCTCAGACCACTAGAACAGCTGAGTAATCTAACACCTGCCTCAGACCACTAGAACAGCTGAGTAATCTAACACTGCCTCAGACACTAGAACATGCTGAGTACATCTAACACCTGCCTCAGACCACTAGAACAGCTGAGTAAACTAACACCTGCCTCAGACCACTAGAACAGCTGAGTAATATAACACCTGCCTCAGACCACTAGAACAGCTGAGTAATATAACACCTGCCTCAGACCACTAGAACAGCTGAGTAATCTAACACTGCCTCAGACCACTAGAACAGCTGAGTAAGTAATCAACACCTGCCTCAGACCACTAGAACATCTGAGTATCAACACCTGCCTCAGACCACTAGAACAGCTGAGTAATCTAACACCTGCCTCAGACCACTAGAACAGCTGAGTAATCTAACACCTGCCTCAGACACTTAGAACAGCTGAGTAATCTAACACCTCCTGCCTAGAACCACTAGACACAGCTGACCTGGTAATCTAACACCTGCATCAGACCACTAGAACAGCTGAGTAATCACACACCTGCCTCAGACCACTAGAACAGCTGAGTAATCTAACACCTGCCTCAGACCACTAGAACAGTGAGTAATCTCACACCTGCCTCAGACCACTAGAACAGCTGAGTCATCCTAACACCTGCCTCAGACCACTAGAACAGCTGAGTAATCTCACACCTGCCTCAGGACCACTAGAACAGCTGAGTAATCTAACACTGCCTCAGACCACTAGAACATCTGAGTCATCTAACACTGCCTCAGACACTAGAACGAGCTGAGTAACTAACACCTGCCCTCAGACCACTAGAACAGCTGAGTAATAAACCTGACTCAGACCACTTAGCAACAGATGAGTAATCTAACACCTGCCTCAGACCACTAGAACAGCTGAGTAATCTAACACCCTGCCTCAGACCACAGAACAGCTGAGTAATCAACACCTGCCTCAGACCACTAGAACAGCTGAGTAATCTAACACCTGCCTCAGACCACTAGAACAGATGAGTAATCTAACACCTGCCTCAGACCACTAGAACAGCCTGAGTAATCTAACACCTGCCTCAGACCACTAGAACAGCTGAGTAATCTAACACCCTGCCTCAGACACTAGAACAGCTGAGTAATCTACACCTGCCTCAGACCACTAGAACAGCTGAGTAATCTAACACTGCCTCAGACCACTAGAAACAGCTGAGTAATCTAACCACCTGCCTCAGACCACTAGAACAGCTGAGTAATCTAACACCTGCTCAGACCACTAGAACAGCTGAGTAATCTACACCTGCCTCAGACCACTAGAACAGCTGAGTAATCTACCTGCTCAGACACTAGAACAGCTGAGTAATAACCACCTGCCTCAGACCACTAGAACAGCTGAGTAATCTACACCTGCCTCAGACCACTAGAACAGCTGAGTAATCTAACACCTGCCTCAGACCACTAGAACAGCTGAGTAATCTACACCTGCCTCAGACCATAGAACAGCTGAGTAATCTACACTGCCTCAGACCACTAGAACAGCTGAGTAATCTACCACCCCTACCACTAGAACAGCTGAGTATCTCCCTGTCAACACTAGACAGCTGAGTAATCTACACCTGCCT
>NW_024059350.1:0-37054 GCF_016432855.1 Salvelinus namaycush | reverse complement strand
CCTCCACTCCCCCCTCGCCTTCTCCAGGTCCTCCTCCACCCCCCCCCTCACCTCCTCCACCACCAGGTCCTCCACTCCCCCTCCCCTTCTCCACTCCCCCCTCCCCTTCTCCAGTTCCTCCTCCCCTCCTCCAGTTCCTCCTCCCCTCCCCCAGTTCCTCCTCCCCCAGTTCCTCCTCCACTCCCCTTCTCCAGTTCCTCCTCCACTCCCCTTCTCCAGTTCCTCCTCCACTCCCCTTCTCCAGTTCCTCCTCCACTCCCCTTCTCCAGTTCCTCCTCCACTCCCCTTCTCCAGTTCCTCCCCCACTCCCCTTCTCCAGTTCCTCCCCACTCCCTTCCCAGTTCCTCCCCACGTCCCTTCTCCAGTTCCTCTCCTCTCCCCCCCTCACCTTCTCCAGTTCCTCCTCCTCTCCCCCCCCTCACCTTCTCCAGTTCCCCTCCTCTCCCCCCCTCACCTTCTCCAGTTCCTCCTCCTCGCCCCCCTCACCTTCTCCAGTTCCTCCTCTTCCCCCCCTCACCTTCTCCAGTTCCTCCTCCTCCCCCCCTCACCTTCTCCAGTTCCTCCTCCTCTCCCCCCCTCACCTTCTCCAGTTCTCCTCCTCTCCCCCCCTCACCTTCTCCAGTTCCTCCTCCTCTCCCCCCCTCACCTTCTCCAGTTCCTCCTCCTCTCCCCCCTCACCTTCTCCAGTTCCTCCTCCTCTCCCCCCCTCACCTTCTCCAGTTCCTCCTCCTCTCCCCCCCTCACCTCTCCAGTTCCTCCTCCTCTCCCCCCTCACCTTCTCCAGTTCCTCCCTCTCCCCCCTCACCTTCTCAGTTCCTCCTCTCCCCCCCTCACATTCTCCAGTTCCTCTCTCCCCCCCTCACATTCTCCAGTTCCTCCTCCTCCCCCCCTCACATTCTCCAGTTCCTCCTCACCTTCTCCAGTTTCCTCCTCTCCCCTCCCCTCACATTCTCCAGTTCACTCCTCACCTTCTCCAGTTCCTCCTCACCTTCTCCAGTTCCTCCTCACATTCTCCAGTTCCTCCTCACATTCTCCAGTTCCTCCTCACATTCTCCAGTTCCTCCACATTCTCCATTCCTCACATTCTCCAGTTCCTCCTCACATTCTCCAGTTCCTCCTCACATTCTCCAGTTCCTCCTCACATTCTCCAGTTCCTCCTCACATTCTCCAGTTCCTCCTCACATTCTCCAGTTCCTCCTCACATTCTCCAGTTCCTCCTCACATTCTCCAGTTCCTCCTCACATTCTCCAGTTCCTCCTCACATTCTCCAGTTCCTCCTCACATTCTCCAGTTCCTCCTCACATTCTCCAGTTCCTCCTCACATTCTCCAGTTCCTCCTCACATTCTCCAGTTCCTCCTCACATTCTCCAGTTCCTCCTCACATTCTCCAGTTCCTCCTCACATTCTCCAGTTCCTCCTCACCTTCTCCAGTTCCTCCTCACCTTCTCCAGTTCCTCACCTTCTCCAGTTCCTCACCTTCTCCAGTTCCTCACCTTCTCCAGTTCCTCACCTTCTCCAGTTCCTCACCTTCTCCAGTTCCTCACCTTCTCCAGTTCCTCCTCTCTCCCCCTCACCTTCTCCAGTTCCTCCTCTCCCCCCTCACCTTCTCCAGTTCATCCTCTCCCCCCCTCACCCCCTCACATTCTCCAGTTCCTCCTCACATTCTCCAGTTCCTCCTCACATTCTCCAGTTCCTCCTCACATTCTCCAGTTCCTCCTCACATTCTCCAGTTCCTCCTCACCTTCTCCAGTTCCTCCTCACCTTCTCCAGTTCCTCCTCACCTTCTCCAGTTCCTCCTCACCTTCTCCAGTTCCTCCTCACCTTCTCCAGTTCCTCCTCACCTTCTCCAGTTCCTCCTCACCTTCTCCAGTTCCTCCTCACCTTCTCCAGTTCCTCCTCACCTTCTCCAGTTCCTCCTCACCTTCTCCAGTTCCTCCTCACCTTCTCCAGTTCCTCCTCACCTTCTCCAGTTCCTCCTCACCTTCTCCAGTTCCTCCTCACCTTCTCCAGTTCCTCCTCACCTTCTCCAGTTCCTCCTCACCTTCTCCAGTTCCTCCTCACCTTCTCCAGTTCCTCCTCACCTTCTCCAGTTCCTCCTCACCTTCTCCAGTTCCTCCTCACCTTCTCCAGTTCCTCCTCACCTTCTCCAGTTCCTCACCTTCTCCAGTTCCTCCTCTCTCCCCCTCACCTTCTCCAGTTCCTCCTCTCCCCCCCTCACCTTCTCCAGTTCCTCCTCTCCCCCCCTCACCTTCTCCAGTTCCTCCTCTCCCCCCCTCACCTTCTCCAGTTCCTCCTCACCTTCTCCAGTTCCTCCTCACCTTCTCCAGTTCCTCCTCACCTTCTCCAGTTCCTCCTCACCTTCTCCAGTTCCTCCTCACCTTCTCCAGTTCCTCCTCACCTTCTCCAGTTCCTCCTCACCTTCTCCAGTTCCTCCTCACATTCTCCAGTTCCTCCTCACATTCTCCAGTTCCTCCTCACATTCTCCAGTTCCTCCTCACATTCTCCAGTTCCTCCTCACATTCTCCAGTTCCTCCTCACATTCTCCAGTTCCTCCTCACATTCTCCAGTTCCTCCTCACATTCTCCAGTTCCTCACCTTCTCCAGTTCCTCCTCACATTCTCCAGTTCCTCCTCACATTCTCCAGTTCCTCCTCACATTCTCCAGTTCCTCCTCACATTCTCCAGTTCCTCCTCACCTTCTCCAGTTCCTCCTCACCTTCTCCAGTTCCTCCTCACCTTCTCCAGTTCCTCCTCACCTTCTCCAGTTCCTCCTCACCTTCTCCAGTTCCTCCTCACCTTCTCCAGTTCCTCCTCACCTTCTCCAGTTCCTCCTCACCTTCTCCAGTTCCTCACCTTCTCCAGTTCCTCACCTTCTCCAGTTCCTCACCTTCTCCAGTTCCTCCTCTCTCCCCCTCACCTTCTCCAGTTCCTCCTCTCTCCCCCTCACCTTCTCCAGTTCCTCCTCTCCCCCCCTCACCTTCTCCAGTTCCTCCTCTCTCCCCCTCACCTTCTCCAGTTCCTCCTCTCTCCCCCTCACCTTCTCCAGTTCCTCCTCTCCCCCCCCCTCACCTTCTCCAGTTCCTCCTCTCCCCCCCTCATCTTCTCCAGTTCCTCCTCTCCCCCCCTCACCTTCTCCAGTTCCTCCTCCACTGCCCTCATCTCTCTCATTGACCTCTCCATCTGAGACTCTTTATCTGCACACTCCAGTTGTAGAGCCGACAACTCCTCAGCCATGCGATGGATCTGTGAGTTGCACTGTTTACGTACATTCTCCACCTGACAGAAACACAATCCAGAACTAGTCAATAACACCTGAAGGAACAACAGATTGAGCAGGTAGAATGTGGGATGTATACTGTCCCTTTACAAAACAATTATATTCTGTAAGTCCCGCTTTTCAGAGGGAAATGCAGAGAGATGCACCCCTGGTTTCACCACATTGAAATGCACACTGCAGCTTGTGAGTCTGTGCTATTTCAGTGTCCAGGCACGTCTAGATTTAGACCAGTGTCTGACAGCCTGGTGAAGGCTAACATTAACAGGCTTGGGGAGTTAGATCTTAAATCAAGAGCCTTTAATAGAATGGTAATCACAGTCCCTCCCTGGTAAAGAGCCAGGCAGAGAAGTCAGTTCAGTGAGTTCCTCAAGGAAAAAAACTATACGGACACTGCTGAGCTGCAAACAGATCATTTCAGAATTGCTTAAAATTAGGTTAGGGTTGAGGGTTTGGTTATGGTTAAGGTAAGGGCCAGTTTTCAATTAGTCGTGTTACAGGTCAGCAGTGTCCTTATAGTCTTCCTCTACTGAGAACACAGCATCAACAGAGAACGTGGTCAGGAGGGAGCAGCTCCGTTCCTCTACTGAGAACGTGGTCAGGAGGAAGCAGCCTAACAGGTTGAGGTAAGTGTACTGGTGATGTATTGGAGATAATGAAACACTAGGGTTAGAGAGGGTGGTTCAGGATTGCGGGACTAGGGTTAGGGTACAGTTGGAGGAGAGGACTAGGGTACAGTTGGAGGGGAGGACTAGGGTACAGTTGGAGGGGAGGACTAGGGTACAGTTGGAGGGGAGGACTAGGGTACAGTTGGAGGGGAGGACTAGGGTACAGTTGGAGGGGAGGACTAGGGTACAGTTGGAGGGGAGGACTAGGGTACAGTTGGAGGGGAGGACTAGGGTACAGTTGGAGGGGAGGACTAGGGTACAGTTGGAGGGGAGGACTAGGGTACAGTTGGAGGGGAGGACTAGGGTACAGTTGGAGGGGGAGACTAGAGTACAGTTGGAGGGGGAGACTAGAGTACAGTTGGAGGGGGAGACTAGAGTACAGTTGGAGGGGAGGACTAGGGTACAGTTGGAGGGGAGGACTAGGGTACAGTTGGAGGGGAGGACTAGGGTACAGTTGGAGGGGAGGACTAGGGTACAGTTGGAGGGGAGGACTAGGGTACAGTTGGAGGGGAGGACTAGGGTACAGTTGGAGGGGAGGACTAGGGTACAGTTGGAGGGGAGGACTAGGGTACAGTTGGAGGGGAGGACTAGGGTACAGTTGGAGGGGAGGACTAGGGTACAGTTGGAGGGGAGGACTAGGGTACAGTTGGAGGGGAGGACTAGGGTACAGTTGGAGGGGAGGACTAGGGTACAGTTGGAGGGGAGGACTAGGGTACAGTTGGAGGGGAGGACTAGGGTACAGTTGGAGGGGAGGACTAGGGTACAGTTGGAGGGGAGACTAGAGTACAGTTGGAGGGGGAGACTAGAGTACAGTTGGAGGGGGAGACTAGAGTACAGTTGGAGGGGAGGACTAGGGTACAGTTGGAGGGGAGGACTAGGGTACAGTTGGAGGGGAGGACTAGGGTACAGATGGAGGGGAGGACTAGGGTACAGTTGGAGGGGAGGACTAGGGTACAGTTGGAGGGGAGGACTAGGGTACAGTTGGAGGGGAGGACTAGGGTACAGTTGGAGGGGAGGAATAGGGTACAGTTGGAGGGGAGGAATAGGGTACAGTTGGAGGGGAGGAATAGGGTACAGTTGGAGGGGAGGAATAGGGTACAGTTGGAGGGGAGGAATAGGGTACAGTTGGAGGGGAGGAATAGGGTACAGTTGGAGGGGAGGAATAGGGTACAGTTGGAGGGGAGGAATAGGGTACAGTTGGAGGGGAGGAATAGGGTACAGTTGGAGGGGAGGAATAGGGTACAGTTGGAGGGGAGGAATAGGGTACAGTTGGAGGGGAGGAATAGGGTACAGTTGGAGGGGAGGAATAGGGTACAGTTGGAGGAGAGGAATAGGGTTAGCATTTTGTAAAAGGAGTTGAGACACCTCTTTCCTGGTGCGTATGGCAGCATCCTGGATCAGTTGTCTGACGGCTTCATTCATCTTGTCCAGCTCCTCAGATTTCTGTTTCTCTCTCAACAGGGCCTGACAGGGAGATACATACCATCATCATCAGAGTTATGCTGAATGACAGACTGTCCCTGACCAGACAGAGATACATACCAGCACCATCATCACCAGAGTTATGCTGAATGACAGACAGTCCCTGACCAGACAGAGATACATACCACCATCATCATCATCATCATCAGAGTTATGCTGAATGACAGACAATCCCTGACCAGACAGAGATACATACCACCACCATCATCATCATCAGAGTTATGCTGAATGACAGACAATCCCTGACCAGACAGAGAGGGGAGTAAAGGGTGTGAAGGAAGGGGTAGAGGGGGTTGTCTGACCTGGTGAGACAGAAAGAGGTTAGATTGTGTCCAGAGAAGCAGACTGCAGCAGTAGAAGACTATGTACCTGGTCCTTCTGTAGAGAGGCCTCCTCAGCCAGCTGGATGGAGTCTCTGACCTTGGAGAAGGCCTCGTAGCGCTCCTCCTCCAGAGAGGCACAGCGCACCTGCAGCTCCCCCACCTGACGGGTACACCTCGTTATACACCGCGCTATTTAGCTACATGACCTTGTAGATACTTGTTAAAATAGGGATGCCAAAAACTAAAGTGTTCCCCACCTGCCTCTCCCACACCACCTGCTCCCTGCGTACACTCTCTGCCTCCTGACTAGCTGCCTTCAACCTGCAGGAGACAGAAAGTGTTCAGCAAAAGGGAAAAGTAGAAGGAATTGAAGCGAGATGCACACAGCTGTGGAAGAGTCCGGAAGAGGAACTGGAGTGAGGATTACAGGTGTGTTTCACCTGGCCTCTAGCTGACTGAGGGCTGACTGGAGATGGTGGAGTCTTTGATCTGAGGCCTCCTCTCTACCATGAGCCTCTGCTGCATCGTCCTCCTACACACACAATAAAGGGACTGAGGTTATATTCTGCTATGGTAAACTACGGTAGAGAACTATAAGCCCTATTGTTTCCCTACCCGTCTCTGTATCTGCTCCTGGACGTTCTGCATCAGCTTGGTCATCTCCTCCACCTTGGCTGTGGCCATCCTCAGATCTGCTTTGGCCGATCTGCAGTAGGAGTGGAAAGAGAGAAACAAATAAACCCTGCTCTCCTCTCTGCAGTAGCACTGCCTGAGCTGTGCAGCAGCTGAAGAGCTACATTCCTGAGAGCCATTTTGGATCTAAATGTAGGAGGCCATTTTGGATCTGTAGTAGTGTGTACCTGAGCTGGTTGCGTAGCTCCTCCATCTCAGTGCTCTGTTCTGTCAGCGTCTTCAGGAACTGCTGGTTGGTCTGAGTGTGGCACGAGAGACACGCGCGCCGGTGAGGCACGATGGCTTCAGTACACACACACTAAACTTCTCACAAACACCAAATGTCTCACACACACACACACACAACTCCTCAGTCCTCACACTACAATACAGAAGCACTACCTGGTAGACAGAAACAGAGAGAGGAAAGCCCTTGCCTCACCCCTCATTAAAGATGTAGAAGATGGATACATTACTCTCCAGAAGCAGAAGGCAGGTGTGTGTGAGGTAAACCTGTACTGTCATATTAGTTTACAGGCAGGTCTCTGTCATAACAGTATCTAGAAAAGCCAGTTACCGGGCAAGTGAGTAAGGAAGTCAGAATGATAGTGTGTGTAACAAGCATGGGGCAAAGCTGGGAGAGCAAAGGGATTAGGCAACCTTCCTGTCTGCAAACACTAAGCTCCACTGACTGACTGACTGACTGACTGCCTGCCTGCCTGCCTGACTGGTCTAGTTAGTGATGGTGTGTTCTAGCCATGTGTAAAACAGATTCCTTATTTACCAATGACCCAATATTCTACATTCTATATCACAAACACTATTATAACGTTACACACACATATATTTGACCTAGTGATTGGCTGCAACTTACAGATTCCAGTTTCTGATTGGTGACTTGGAGTTTCTGGATGTGCTGCTGGAATTGGATGAGTTGATCCTATGACAAAAATAAAGGGGCGGGGTTAATGACAACTTCCCTCACATCACTTCCTCTTAGACAACGACATTGAATTAATCATGAACTACGGACACAAAGTAAAACTCTCAGCTTGTACTAACTTCTAGCATTACAGAGGTTTAGGAGCAGCAACGATCAGCTCCACTCACTGATCTCAATGGGAGAGGGATGAACTCCATAACAACGCTGCCCTCTGGGGGCCAAACTGGGAGAACGTCTACCTTGAGGCGCTGTTGCTCGGCAACATGGAGCTGTCCGTCAGAGGTGGTTATCTGGTAGAGCTGCTGTAAACGGTCCAGCTCCTGGGCTGAGGCCTGCCACAGCTCCATGGCCTGGTCTCGCTCCTACACACACACACTTCAATATATACACACTTCAATATATACACACTACATTTTAGTCACTCAGCATATGGTCTCATCCAGAGCCTTACAGTAGGGTGTATTATAATGCAGGTAACACACACACGCCATATCGTCCCACACACACACACGCCATATCGTCCCACACACACACACGCCATATCGTCCCACACACACAAACGCCATATCGTCCCACACACACACGCCATATCGTCCCACACACACACGCCATATCGTCCTACACAACATATCATCACACACACGTGGAGGTGTTTAGACTAACCTGTACAGAGAGCTGGATCTGTTCGTGAAGATTGCTGATGAGCCCCTCGTCCCCCAGTGTGTCCCCCTCCACCCCTGGTCCTGTACTGACTGGGAGGGTCTGCAGCTGCCTCTCTACAGACTCCCTCAGCTCAGCATGCAGCCTGGATGGGAGATGGCCACACACACACACACAGCATTAAGTTACCTCATTGATGTAAAAAGGGACCGGCATGCTGTGGTCTGAGTACTGAAGTTTAAACCGTACCGTTCATTCTCCTTGACCACCGTGTCCAGCTTCAGTCTGATGGCAGTCATCTGCATCTTGGAGTTCAAAGTGGGAGGTAAAGATTAAATGTCCATCACTTTGGAAGTATATTGTAGTCAATCATGAAATATCTCCATTGTAAAACACAATCCTTTCATTTTATTGTAGTCAAACTCCAAAAGATGAATGAACAAATAGAACAGTGAGAATTTGGACAAATGTTCACCTGGTAGCGCTGCAGTTGTTCAGTCATGTCATCCATGTGACGGTCATACTCTGATAGGAGGGGAGCCATTATACTGGAACACATCCACAAACCACAACACTGGAATCACCTTCATCAGACTGGAACACAACCACAATACTGGAAATCACCTATATCAGACTGGAATGACCTTCAGACTGGAACACAACCACAACACTGGAAATCACCTATATTTGACTGGAATGACCTTCAGACTGGAACACAACCACAATACTGGAAATCACCTATATTTGACTGGAACACAACCACAATACTGAAAATCACCTTTATTTGACTGGAATGACCTTCAGACTGGAACACAATACTGGAAATCACCTTCATCAGACTGGAACACAACCACCTATATCAGAGTGGAACACAACCACAATACTGGAAATCACCTTCAACAGACTGGAACACAACACTGGAAATCACCTATATCAGACTGGAATCACCTTCAGACTGGAACACAACCACAATACTGGAAATCACCTTCAACAGACTGGAACACAACACTGGAAATCACCTATATCAGACTGGAATCACCTTCAGACTGGAACACAACCACAATACTGGAAATCACCTATATCAGACTGGAATCACCTTCATCAGACTGGAACACAACCACAATACTGGAAATCACCTATATCAGACTGGAACACAACCACAATACTGGAAATCACCTATATCAGATTGGAATGACCTTCATCAGACTGGAACACAACCACAACACTGGAAATCACCTTCAACAGACTGGAACAACCACAATACTGGAAATCACCTATATCAGACTGGAATCACCTTCATCAGACTGGAACACAACCACAACACTGGAAATCACCTTCAACAGACTGGAATGACCATCAGACTGGAACACAACCACAACACTGGAAATCACCTATATCAGACTGGAACACAACCACAATACTGGAAATCACCTTCATCAGACTGGAACACAACCACAACACTGGAAATCACCTTCAACAGACTGGAATGACCATCAGACTGGAACACAACCACAACACTGGAAATCACCTATATCAGACTGGAACACAACCACAATACTGGAAATCACCTTCATCAGACTGGAACACAACCACAACACTGGAAATCACCTATATCAGACTGGAACACAACCACAACACTGGAAATCACCTTCATCAGACTGGAACACAACCACAACACTGGAAATCACCTATATCAGACTGGAAAACAACCACAACACTGGAAATCACCTATATCAGACTGGAACACAATACTGGAAATCACCTTCATCAGACTGGAACACAACCACAACACTGGAAATCACCTTCAACAGACTGGAATGACCATCAGACTGGAACACAACCACAACACTGGAAATCCCCTATATCAGACTGGAACACAACCACAATACTGGAAATCACCTTCATCAGACTGGAACACAACCACAACACTGGAAATCACCTATATCAGACTGGAACACAACCACAACACTGGAAATCACCTATATCAGACTGGAAAACAACCACAACACTGGAAATCACCTATATCAGACTGGAACACAATACTGGAAATCACCTATATCAGACTGGAACACAATACTGGAAATCACCTATATCAGACTGGAACACAACCACAACACTGGAAATCACCTATATCAGACTGGAATGACCTATTGCTAATTTGTCAAACACTTATCCAGAGCAACTTAGTCAATGCATTCAACTAAGGTGGGTAAGAAAACCAAAAATCAGTCATTGTAAGTAAACTTTTTATTTTATATTTAATACTACCGACCCGTATCATTTTTCAAATATAGATATTCTGACTCAAATAGTTCACGTCGTGTAGTGACCCACCAAATAAACAACAATGTTTGTAAAAACAGTTGTTGTAATTGTGAATCGGCACGTGGCCGAGGAAATTGCAACAAAAACATAAACTTCGCTAACACTAGCCCTGCTGACGTAAAAAGTTATAGACCAACTAAACTTTATGGTTTTCTTCCAGTCAAGAGTTAAACATCACCCTTATAAACTGTGATAAAGATGTAGATGGATAACAGAGAAAACATCTACACTGTTACATTAGAGATTCAAAGGTCTCCTGGTCAGTACAGGTGAGTGTCTATCACGTGTGGTCTTAGGAACAGGTATCACGTGTGGTCTTAGGAACAGGTATCACGTGTGGTCTTAGGAACAGGTATCACGTGTGGTCTTAGGAACAGGTATCACGTGTGGTCTTAGGAACAGGTATCACGTGTGGTCTTAGGAACAGGTATCACGTGTGGTCTTAGGAACAGGTATCACGTGTGGTCTTAGGAACAGGTATCACGTGTGGTCTTAGGAACAGGTATCACGTGTGGTCTTAGGAACAGGTATCACGTGTGGTCTTAGGAACAGGTATCACGTGTGGTCTTAGGAACAGGTATCACGTGTGGTCTTAGGAACAGGTATCACGTGTGGTCTTAGGAACAGGTATCACGTGTGGTCTTAGGAACAGGTATCACGTGTGGTCTTAGGAACAGGTATCACGTGTTGTCTTAGGAACAGGTATCACGTGTTGTCTTAGGAACAGGTATCACGTGTTGTTGGTGCTATGAGGTTTATCATATTTTAACTCTCCATCTTTGAATGTGCTGTAGATCAGAGCTCGACATATTTTGCAAGATGGGTGTAGAAAGTCTCCAGATGGGATGGTGAGAGATGTCTTCCATGTCCAATGAAATTGGACTATACGTAGCCACAACTTATACAGTCACTTGTTGCAACAGTAAAACACTGGTCATCAGCGTTGACATCTTTCTGTTTGTTCTCATCATTAGAAGAGGGCAGTGAGAAGAAGAAAAAAGTGAACATTCATAATTTCCTTCACTGTTGTTGTGTCAATCTTGTCTTTGACCCTTGGTCTTACTTCAGACCGGTGGTGAAACAGCTAGCCCACCCTCAGCAAAACATGACCTTTAACCTTTAAGCACCTGGAACATGGGCTGTGTTCCATATGACACCCTACTCCACTACTTCTGACCAGAACCCTATGGGCAGCCCACTGATGAAAAGTAGTGCACTATTTTGTGAATAGGGTGCCATTTAGGGGACACACGTAAGCTTTGGTTCCTAAAGAGGGCCATGTTGGGTGACAGCGGGGTTGTTCCTCTCTTACCTCTGGTCAGAAAGCCAGGGGGCTGGGGTCTCTGTGTGTGTCTCCTCTTCACCCTGCAGAAACAGACCATTTAGAAAGCTCTCAGGCTTGACTCCTAGTATTACTCAAAATCTTATGGATTTTATCATCTAGGCCATATTTTGTGGTTTATCTTTTTGGCAGTGTGCAGCAGTGGTGGAAAAAGTACCCAATTGTAAAAGTAAAGATACCTTAATAACTCAAGTAAAAGTGAGTCACCTGGTAAAATAATACTTGAGTAAAAGTCTAAAAGTATTTGGCTTTAAATATACTTAAGTATCAAGAGTAAATGTAATTGCTAAATGTATAATTTCAAATTCCTTACATAAATCAAACAGATGGCATCTTGTTTTATTTAATTTACAGATAGCCAGGGTCACACTGCAACACTCAGACATAATTTACAAACGAAGCATGTGTGTTGAGTGAGTCCACCAGATCAGAGGCAGTAGGGATGACCAGGGATGTTCTCTTGATACATGTGTGAATTGGACCATTTTCCTGTGCTACTAAGCATTCAAAATGTAACGAGTACTTTTGGGTGTCAGGGAAATTGTATGGAGTAAAAAGTACATTATTTTCTTTGGGAATGTAGTAAAGTAAAAGTAGTAAAATATAAACAGTAAAGTACAGATACCACAAAAAACTACTTAAGTAAAAACACTTCAGTCATTTTACACCACTGCTTTGCAGTATAGGCTACCAGCTAATGTTTGACCATTGCTAACGAACATTGGTTTACCTTTTGGCACTGAGCAGTGTCGACTACAACTGATTAATAATAGACTACTGCTATATCACAGCAAAACCCTTTCACACCTTACAGTACCTGTGGTGCTGATGTGGCTTGAGAGCGGTGCCTATCCTGATAGTGACTCAAGGCAGAGTTCAGCCTTTGGACTGCAACGATAAATCCAGTATGAAATCAGATACTAAACAATAACAATGAAAAGGGTATGGCTGTGGCTAGCTGCAATGCAACCAAGAGAATTTTGACATTGTGCTGGACTCTTTCAAAAGTCTCCTGGTTGCATCACATGGTTAGTATGGATATGACAACAAGACTAGTAGCTAGTATTCAGAGAATATCCAATTAACCTTGATCACGCAAAAACTCGACTTCAGTGGACATCTTGCAATGAATCTGCACAAGAAAAGACCGCACATATTACTTAACAAGAGATAGATAGTTAGCTATAGCTACCGTAAACCATACATGCCCTCTGTCATGCTAGTTACGCCACAAGCTAGCTACAAACACAGGCTTGTACAATCAACAGGTGGTTTTCAAAAGATTCGGGGAGTAAGATAGTTGATTTGCTGGGCGAGCCCTTGTCATGACCCTGAAAAACAACGATGTTGTTTAATGTTTACTGATAACTGGCGGGTTACTAGGCGTAACTAACAAGCCACAGTAATTAGCTAAGCAAATTTTGAGTCAGCAGGCACTGACTGCTGTGTGATATCGTGTGAGCGACAAACATTTCGATGAGTAAAAACAGCTTTTCGCTTGCACATATCACGTAATCTGACCAAATAATGTTGGCTACAAGCTATACGATTAATTGTGCTATGTGAAATTCCATCTTTACACCAAAGCAAACAAATTAAACTAACCGTGTAATTTCTCGATAATCCTTCCGCCGTCGATTTAAAGAAGGGCACCGCTGAAAAACCAATCACAAAAAAGAAGTGCAACCGCCTATTCTGCCCCCATAAATTAGAAACATACAAATAGTTCCACCTATTTCATGGAACACAGTTTAAACCTGGCATCAATCAATTAGATATGAAACGCCATTTCAATATGTAAACAAATGTACTTCGAGACTGTTGTACTGGGTTGCGTGCCAACTGATTCCGTAATTATTCCACCCAAGAACATCTGATAGGGAAGATATATCATCATATGATCACACCAGGAAGTTGATACTCCATAGAAAGTGCATTATCTCTTTGGCATGAGCTACTGTATGTATTTTGATAACAAGCTAAATATATAGCCATCACACCAGCGCGCAACTGGATTCATCCTCTTACGAAGTAAGTAACGTTAGCCTTCCTATTAGTCATGATGCACCGATCGTGGACATCGGTGTCGCTAAAAGCGGTTATCTTCCTCTATGTACTTACATGCGTAGAACTTAAAATGGTAAGTTTAGTACAAGTTTTATCTTTTCCAAATTACTGCATTGTACCATACTTATGCGGCTACTACAAATAACACTGCTCTTGGTATACCATGCTGGCACCAGTGTGTAGGGCAGGCTCATTGTAGCCTGGTCTCAGACGTATTAGTAGGCAATAATATTTATTGTTTTTAGTTGTGTCATCAAAATCAATAAATCGAAGCACGTTTTTGGACTCATTCAGTAGTTTTTAATTGATTAATTAGAATCCTGTTGGAAATAATGTTACAAGTATAATTTATTCCTAAATCATAAATTATAATGTTGATGTTTCAAGGGATGTATTCATTACGCAAACTATTTACCGTTTCAGAACCAAACGGAAGCAAAAAGGGGTGTACTCATTTCCCAAAGTTGAACGACAGTTTATATTGGACAAATTCATCCATCCGTTTCGTTCCATTTAAGAAACGTTTTGCAACAGAATCGGCGTGATGAATATGCCCCTGTTGTCATCAATTTTAGATTCATAGGCCATTGTCAAAATACCCGTTTATTAAATTTCCAAAATAATAATCATGATATGCTGAAATTGTTTGTGATATTTGAAGACCAAACATAAGACTCCCTACACATGTCACACCTATATTTTGCTAAATTAGTACATTATAAACTGCACACGACAACATTTACCAAGCGGCCATTCTAAACTAGAATTGATTAGCTTGTTCTACTGTAATCAATAATGCGCGCAAATGAATCACTCGATATTGTATAGAAATCAATGGAACGGGACAATAACCGCGGCGACATGTAACGTTTGCGCTCTTCTAAAAGACAAACCAAAACGAATTTGGTTTTATGAACTAATCTCCTTGTGCGACAGTGTTTACAAATATTTGTATAACTAACCCAAGACAGACAACAGCCTTTCGTTTCCAGTGGGAGCAAATTAATCACAGCAAGGAGGTGGGCAGAGCCAAGCACGAACTAGCGAGAGCCTATTGGCGCGTTCTAGCATATTTTCGTTAGGGAACGCCTACTTTGCACCCTTAAACAACGCAATTTTCAGAAACCTTGGCAAAGGGTAAAGTCTACAAAACTAAGTCCACTCTGTTCGAAACATATTTTATTTTTGGAAACAAAAAACTGTATTGAGATAAAATGTTCCATAATTGAGAAAATTAGCAGAATGTCGGCCAAAATCCATTTTGCGCAATCTTCTTCCATTGCCGGTATTCCGGCCACTGGGCTTCCATTTGGAGGTGAGTGGAAATGCCAACCGGATGCTTCACATTTATACATCGGTGAAATGTCTCATTGTTCTGTCTGTGGCGTTTACTTCTTCTTCTTCTATGATATAATAGCGGTCCGCAAACAAACGTTTAAGGTGCATACCGCCACCTACTGTGGTGAATCACGGTTAGTTCAACATTCCTAAATCCTACCTTTAAAAATGTTTTTATCCTTTATTTAACTAGGCAAGTCAGTTAAGAACACATTTTTATTTACAATGGCAGCCTAGGAACAGTGGGTTGGTTAACTGCCTTGTTCAGGGGCAGAATTACATATTTTTACCTTGTCAGCTCGGGGATTCAATATAGCAACCCTTCAGTTACTGGCACAACGCTCTAACCACTAGGCTACCTAACTCGGGTACTTTTGACAAAATAAAAAAAGAGCTCTACTAACTTCTAAAAGACCCTCCTCCATCCCCCAACCCCGTCCAATATCAATGACCTTACACTTCAATCTTTCCCTCTCCAACATACTTACAACAATATAACAACACATGCTCCACCGTTTCATCGACCATACACTCCAGACACAAACCATTCGCATGCTTGCCAACCATGTAATGACGAGTTCAATGTATGCGCAATCGAGCAAACACAACCTCTTCCTTCCTAATCTGACCTTTGAATATTGGTCCACCGACCTTTCTTTGGAAGGCATATAAATGCCAGCCCTTGTGCTCAGAGTCCCATCTCTTCTGCCACACATCTATCAAAATGGCTCTGATCTTACATTTGGCCTCA
The DNA here is from genome assembly GCF_016432855.1 of Salvelinus namaycush. Taxonomy (NCBI): domain Eukaryota; kingdom Metazoa; phylum Chordata; class Actinopteri; order Salmoniformes; family Salmonidae; genus Salvelinus; species Salvelinus namaycush. The sequence continues at coordinate 21,210 of NW_024059350.1, read as the reverse complement.
CTTCTCACTTCACCCAGTAGAACATGAATATCAAACATGTCTAGTTTTAAAGCCCCTTTGGCTATCTGACAGCTTGACTGTCTTTGGCTTTACTGTCATTAGTGATAGCTTGACTGTCTTTAGCTTTACTGTCATTAGTGATAGCTTGGCTGTCTTTGGCTTTACTGTCATTTGTGATAGCTTGACTGTCTTTAGTTTTACTGTCATTCGTGATAGCTTGATTGTCTTTGGATTTACTGTCATTCGTGATAGCTTGACTTTCAAATCCGTGTATTTGTTTGTGGCCAGTGACTTTTATAAACATAGTGACACGATTTTTCCTTGAAGTTGAGTTTGAAAATGATCAACTGTGTTCAAAGTCCTGCGACGGACAGGCGCGTATGATAAAATAAATGATACCAAACCAAATATAAATATCTGTTTTTAAGCAATCGATTTAGTATCATCTTGATGACTATAAATGTGTATATTAACATCACCAATCTGAGGTTAAAAGGATGTGTAAATCCACTCCATTTATCAGTTGGAAATGCAAGCTTGCGTAAGATAGTAATACAAACCGTGCACATTAGGGGTAGTTAGTACAATATAAAATAATTCTATATGACAAAATCAAAAGCTATTGCAACAATTACACCTAGTTCTCACTCATATAACCATTTGAGTGAGTTAAGAAATGCTCTCGAACACAATTTAGCCTCCATAGTTCCATTTAGCCTCCATAGTTCCATTTAGCCTCCATAGTTCCATTTAGCCTCCATAGTTCCATTTAAGCTCCATAGTTCCATTTAGCCTCCATAGTTCCATTTAGCCTCCATAGTTACATAATAAGCTCCATAGTTCCATTTAGCCTCCATAGTTCCATTTAGCCTCCATAGTTCCATTTAGCCTCCATAGTAACATAATACGTTCCATTTAGCCTCCATTGTTCCATTTAGCCTCCGTTGTTCCATAATAAGCTCCATAGTTCCATTTAGCCTCCATAGTTCCATTTAGCCTCCATTGTTCCATTTAGCAGCCATAGTTACATAATAAGCTCCATAGTTACATTTAGCCTCCATAGTGTCTATGCAGCAGCCTGAATGTTAGACTTCCCTAGTATTGGTGCTGCTGTCAACTCCTGCACTCATTGTCAAGCCCGGGAATGAACATGATATCACAAACAGACCTGGGACTAGGCTGTGGGTCTTTACACAGCATAGTCTAATCCCATTGTAAATACAAAACAGCAAAACCCATAACCAATCGTTCTCTGCCAGACTGAGATGGAGTTTGTGATCAGCACCACATGGGACAGCCTTCCTGTGGATCATGACCCTGTGAAGGTGACGTTTTCTCCCGGGGATGGAGGGATGAAGATGCAGGTGTCGGCCCCCTTCTTCAACAACCCCCCTGGTCCCTCCGGCCCTCCAGGACAGCCCTTCCCTGGCCTCTGGGACTATGAAGGTGGGTAGAGAGAACAGGACAGCCCTTCCCTGGCCTCTGGGACTATGAAGGTGGGTAGAGAGAACATGGCAGCCCTTCCCTGGCCTCTGGGACTATGAAGGTGGGTAGAGAGAACAGGACAGCCCTTCCCTGGCCTCTGGGACTATGAAGGTGGGTAGAGAGAACAGGACAGCCCTTCCCTGGCCTCTGGGACTATGAAGGTGGGTAGAGAGAACAGGGCAGCCCTTCCCTGGCCTCTGGGACTATGAAGGTGGGTAGAGAGAACAGGACAGCCCTTCCCTGGCCTCTGGGACTATGAAGGTGGGTAGAGAGAACAGGGCAGCCCTTCCCTGGCCTCTGGGACTATGAAGGTGGGTAGAGAGAACAGGGCAGCCCTTCCCTGGCCTCTGGGACTATGAAGGTGGGTAGAGAGAACAGGGCAGCCCTTCCCTGGCCTCTGGGACTATGAAGGTGGGTAGAGAGAACAGGGCAGCCCTTCCCTGGCCTCTGGGACTATGAAGGTGGGTAGAGAGAACAGGGGTGGTTTGTCCTGGTCATGGGGGTAATTGCATAATCATAACTATTACTACCATAATAATTGTGAAGTGAATATTGAATGTATCGTTGATTGCTCATTTTTTATGTTGTTTGTGGATGTTTTTTCTGTCATCCTACTTTAGGCCACTAGGCACAACAAGATGGTTTTCAACGCAAATAATATAACACTTTTTATGTTATTTTTCTACAGTGGTTGAGGCGTTCTTTCTGGACAGTACTACTGTGAACTATCTAGAGGTGGAAGTGTGTCCGTAAGTAGAGGCGTTTTCTAAAGGCCTTGATGGCCTGATTGATGGTATTCCAGTAGCACTGTACTGATTCTTGCTCTTCTGTTGCAGACATGGACAACACTTGGTGTTACTGCTCTCTGGAAGAGGTCACGCATTCATGGTAAGCGAACACCATTACATCCTCCCTATGAATGAATGACCGAATGGATGAATGACAATGGATGAATGACAATCGATGAATGACAATGGATGAATGACTGAATGGATGAATGACTGAATGGATGAATGACCGAATGGATGAATGGATGAATGACTGAATGGATGAATGACCGAATGGATGAATGACCGAATGGATGAATGACCGAATGGATGAATGACCGAATGACTGAATGACCGAATGGATGAATGACTGAATGGATGAATGACCGAATGGATGAATGACCGAATGGATGAATGGATGAATGACCGAATGGATGAATGACCGAATGGATGAATGACTGAATGACTGAATGGATGAATGACTGAATGACTGAATGAATGGATGAATGACCGAATGGATGAATGACTGAATGACCGAATGACCGAATGGATGAATGACCGAATGGATGAATGACCGAATGGATGAATGACCGAATGGATGAATGACTGAATGGATGAATGACTGAATGGATGAATGAATGACTGAATGGATGAATGACCGAATGGATGAATGACTGAATGGATGAATGACTGAATGACCGAATGACTGAATGACCGAATGACTGAATGACCGAATGGATGAATGACCAAATGACTGAATGGATGAATGACTGAATGGATGAATGAATGACCGAATGGATGAATGACCGAATGGATTAATGACCGAATGGATGAATGAATGAATGACTGAATGGATGAATGACTGAATGGATGAATGAATGACCGAATGGATGAATGACTGAATGGATGAATGACTGAATGGATGAATGAATGAATGGATGACTGAATGGATGACCGAATGGATGAATGACTGAATGGATGAATGACTGAATGGATGAATGAATGAATGGATGAATGACCGAATGGATGAATGACCGAATGGATGAATGACCGAATGGATGAATGACCGAATGAATGGATGAATGACCGAATGAATGGATGAATGACCGAATGGATGAATGACTGAATGAATGGATGAATGACCGAATGGATGAATGACCAAATGGATGAATGACCGAATGGATGAATGACCGAATGGATGAATGACCGAATGGATGAATGAATGACTGAATGGATGAATGACCGAATGGATGAATGACCGAATGGATGAATGAATGAATGACCGAATGGATGAATGACCGAATGGATGAATGAATGGATGAATGATCGAATGGATGAATGACCGAATGGATGAATGATCGAATGGATGAATGACCGAATGGACGAATTACCGAATGGACGAATTACCGAATGGACGAATGACCGAATGGACGAATGACCGAATGGATGATTGACCAAATGGATGAATGACCAAATGCATGAATGACTGAATGGATGAATAGATGAATGTATGGATGAATGACCGAATGGATGAATGACTGAATGGATGAATGAATGAACAATGGAACAGTACAATGTATTACACTCATATCTTATAAATATTTAGTTCTGCCCCAATATATTTCATCAAGTTATATTCACATAGACTTACCTCTATTTCGTCACTTACCCTAAAAGTAATCTAAGGGTCCAACAGATACAGTCATCAATGGTTCAGATTGGTTTAAAACCAATTTTTTGTTTTTGTTTCCAGCAACAACTGCCCCTGTCGTTCACGGCAACCATCACAGGAAACAGGTGGGAGGGTGAGGCTCTTCTCCCCTGGTGTTACTTCCCCCCTAACGTCAACAAGATGAACTCGTACGCCATCCACGGGTCCGGGGCGGGGCGTACCTACGAGTCCCTCTACCCCGTCCCCCAGGCTGACCTGGTGGAGGGACAGAAGCCCAACTTGTGAGTATGTTTATTGCCTTCAGAAAGTATTCACAGCCCTTGACTTTTTCCACATTTTTTTGTGTTACAGCCTGAATGTAAAATGGATTAAATATAGTTTTTTTGTCACTGGCCTACACAGTATTCCCCATAATGTAAAAGTAGAATTATGTATTTTTATTTATTTTTTATTTTTTACTCCGTTGCCCGAGAGGAAGGAAACCGCTCAGGGATTTCACCATGAGACCAATAGTGACTTTAAAACAGTTAGAGTTCAATGGCTGTGTTAGGAGAAAACTGAGGATGGATCAACAACATTGTAGTTACTCCACAATACTAACCTAAATGACAGTGAAAAGAAAGAAGCCTGTACAGAATAAAACATATTCAATAAATATGCATCCTGTTTGCAACAAGGCACTAAAGTAATACTGCAAAAAAAAAATGGCTAGGCAATTAACCTTTTGTCTTGAAAACAAAGTGTTATGTTTGGGACAAATCCAGTACAACACATTACTGAGTACCACTCTCCATATGTTCAAGCATAGTGGTGGCTGCATTATGTTATGGGTATGCTTGTAATCGTTAAGGACTGGGGACTTTTTCAGTATAAAAAATGAATGGAATGGAGCTAAGCACATGTAAAATCCTAGAGGAAACCCTGATTCAGTCTGCTTTCACTGTGAGATGAATTCACCTTTCAGCAGGAATATAACCTAAAACACAAGGCCAAATCTACACTGCAGTCGCTTACCGAGAAGACATTGAATGTTCCTGAGTGGCCTAGTTACAGTTCTGACTTAAATCTGCTTGAAAATCTATGGCAAGACCTGAAAATGGTTGTCTAGCAATGATCAACAACCAACTTGATTAGAGCTTGAAGAATTTTGAAAAGAATAATGGATAAATGTTGCACAATTCAGGTGTGCAACATTTTAATATCCACATTAGCATACTACTTAGAAGGCATGCTCAAGGCTTAGCTTCATTAAAGTGGTACGCAAGTGTGTGCTGATCAGTAATGGTATTGAGGCCTACAGTGTTGACCCATCAAATACTGATCCGTAATGGTATTGAGGCCTACAGTGTTGACCCATCAAATACTGATCAGTAATGGTATTGAGGCCTACAGTGTTGACCCATCAAATACTGATCAGTAATGGTATTGAGGCCTACAGTGTTGACCCATCAAATACTGATCAGTAATGGTATTGAGGCCTACAGTGTTGACCCATCAAATACTGATCAGTAATGGTATTGAGGCCTACAGTGTTGACCCATCAAATACTGATCAGTAATGGTATTGAGGCCTACAGTGTTGACCCATCAAATACTGATCAGTAATGGTATTGAGGCCTACAGTGTTGACCCATCAAATACTGATCAGTAATGGTATTGAGGCCTACAGTGTTGACCCATCTGATCAGTAATGGTATTGAGGCCTACAGTGTTGACCCATCTGATCAGTAATGGTATTGAGGCCTACAGTGTTGACCCATCTGATCAGTAATGGTATTGAGGCCTACTGTGTTGACCCATCAAATACTGATCAGTAATGGTATTGAGGCCTACAGTGTTGACCCATCTGATCAGTAATGGTATTGAGGCCTACAGTGTTGACCCATCAAATACTGATCAGTAATGGTATTGAGGCCTACAGTGTTGACCCATCTGATCAGTAATGGTATTGAGGCCTACAGTGTTGACCCATCTGATCAGTAATGGTATTGAGGCCTACAGTGTTGACCCATCTGATCAGTAATGGTATTGAGGCCTACTGTGTTGACCCATCTGATCAGTAATGGTATTGAGGCCTACAGTGTTGACCCATCTGATCAGTAATGGTATTGAGGCCTACAGTGTTGACCCATCTGATCAGTAATGGTATTGAGGCCTACAGTGTTGACCCATCTGATCAGTGAGATGATAATGGTTGTATGCAGTTGTCTCGCGGCTTGCCTTTTTTGGTTGAATAAATGTAATGTACTGTGCAAGTGTTGCTAATGACTCTTTAGTCATGAGCAAAATATTGCTACAACATTGATCAATGATATGTTTAGGGCCACAACGTCCACTTCCATGCAGAGCCGCAGTTTGAGTCAGTAGACTCTGTAACTACTGTACATAAATATAAAAGACATGTCTGTCTACCTTTCGTCAGTCAGAGGACTCTAGTTACTGTATATACTGTCTCTAGAAAAGGAGAGTCAAAGTCTTTCTACCTTTCGTCAGTCAGAGGACTCTAGTTACTGTATATACTGTCTCTAGAAAAGGAGAGTCAAAGTCTTTCTACCTTTCGTCAGTCAGAGGACTCTAGTTACTGTATATACTGTCTCTAGAAAAGGAGAGTCAAAGTCTTTCTACCTTTCGTCAGTCAGAGGACTCTAGTTACTGTATATACTGTCTCTAGAAAAGGAGAGTCAAAGTCTTTCTACCTTTCGTCAGTCAGAGGACTCTAGTTACTGTATATACTGTCTCTAGAAAAGGAGAGTCCATGTCTGTCTACCTTTCGTCAGTCAGAACAGTCTCTTCCTTCCTAAGACACACGTTGTTCCAGGCTGAAACTCTTACAGGGCATGTTTCAGGAGGAGACTGCCGACTCTATACAAACACACACACTGCCAACTCTACTTTTAAAAATATGTTTAGATGACGGAGATAAAGCCTACTCCTCCGCAGCATAACTATTCCGTGTGTGTGTGTGTGTGTGTGTGTGTGTGTGTGTGTGTGTGTGTGTGTGTGTGTGTGTGTGTGTGTGTGTGTGTGTGTGTGTGTGTGTGTGTGTGTGTGTGTGTGTGTGAGACAGAGACGCCTCTCCTCCACTGCATAAGTATTCATTGCTTAGATGTGTTAGCTGTCAGTGGACAGATTCCAATAGTCTGCCCAATGTTTTATTACACTGAGAAAATTAAATGCAAATTCACAGGTTTCTGTGTGTATGTGTGTGTGTGTGTGCGCGTGTCTCGCAAATTCACAGATTATGTGTGTTACCAAACTGACAGATTGCACATTTCTCTCTCTCTCTCTCACGACGCAGCCACCTCTTGGAATATTTCCAAGACTTTCGCCTGCAAAGCATCATGGGAGAGGACTGGGTCCAGCCCGAGTCGGATCTCTGGAAGGGAAAGTGATGAGTCGGGAGAACACACATACTGGAACACACACGCGTGATGACAGCGGGCGCGACCAAAGTCACGGAGGAGGAACAATCGATCTTGATTAGTTAATGATGTCAGACTGGATGAAATATGTTATCAGTTTGTCAGATGGTATTAACACCTCACCTCAAACAGCCTTTTACCAACTGCCAGAGGCCTGGTTCAAAAAGTTTTTATTTTTCTATGAATGAAAGTGAGAATCAAAGTTTAATATATCTGTGCTTTCTGTTTCATAGATTTCTGCCTTTTTTCTGAAATGAAAGACCATTGAATTTGATCATTTTCAATGGTACCTCCAATTCATAGCTGGAGTATCATTGTTATTCAATTAGATGAAGGCTTATCATGACGAGTTTACACTTTTGATTCATGGTTTCTTGCAATGCATTGATCATCACACACCAATATGTCTGTAATTCATAATTGTGACCAATTCTACTGTGCTGAAGCAAGGCTGTTTTTCTTCAATTATTCCTGGGCAAATGGAAATGGATTGGGTGCATCCCAAATGGCACCCTATTCCCCGTTTAGTGCACTACTTTTCAAAAGTAGTTAACTACATAGGGAATAGGGTGCCATTTGGGATGCACACATTGAGATAATTAGTAGTCATTTGATAACGGCCATATGTGCCTTTTTTGTAATGATGTTAAATGAGCTCTTGGGTCGTCATTACTTCTGGGATCCATATAGGACTGTTGGCTTATGGAATGTTAATGTAGGTAGGTAGATAGGCTGCAGACGACCAAATAAATACATTAGATAAACTGTGTCCCATGGAGCATTGATGTGTTTCCTACTGACACGTTCAGACAGCTCCAACACTCCATATAATGTGCATCACATGCACACACACACACACACACACACACACACACACTTAGGAAACAAACATTATAATCACAGCCCTCTTATCCAGGGCATTAATCCTCCCACAGTCTCACTAGCTCACTAGAGACTCACAAACCATCCGGTCAGACTTTTGTGAGCCTCTCCACCCCTCCAGCAAGTCCTCTGCTCCTTCTCTCCACTCTGCTCCTCTATCCTTCTACTCCATCCCTCAGTGAAACCTCCACCCCTCCACTTCCATCACTCCATTCCTATTTTTACCCATAAACCTGTAGGTCACCTCAGCAGGGACCTCACTGGTGTATTCATCAAGCCTCTCTCTCTCTCTCTCTCTCTCTCTCTCTCTCTGTCTCTGCCTCTTCCTCTCTCTCTGCCTCTTTCTCTTCCTCTCTCTCTGCCTCTCTCTTCCTCTCTCAATCTTCCTCTTTTTCTCTCTGTCTCACTCTTTTACTCTCTCTCTAACTCTCTCCCACTCCCTGTTCGGTATTGATACATGGCCGATTGGTTTTGAAGTTGGGGTGCTAGACAGTTCTTTCACTCTCTCTCTCTGTCTAGCTCTATTTATATCTATATTTCTCCCTCCATCTCTCTCTCTGTCTAGCTCTATTTCTATCTATATCTCTCCCTCCATCTCTCTCTCTGTCTAGCTCTATTTCTATCTATATCTCTCCATCCCCTCCCCCTCATCTCTCTCTCTGTCTAGCTCTATTTCTATCTATATCTCTCCCTCCCCTCTCCCCCTCCATCTCTCCATCTCTCTCTCTGTCTAGCTCTATTTCTATCTATATCTCTCCCTCCCCTCTCTCCCTCATCTCTCTCTCTGTCTAGCTCTATTTCTATCTATATCTCTCCCTCCCCTCTCCCTCCCCTTCCCTCTCTCCCTCTATCTCTCCCCCTATCTCTCCCTCTCTCCCTCCATCTCTATTGATACATGGCCGATTGGTTTTGAAGTCGGGGTGCTAGGCAGTTCTTTCACTCTCTCTCTCTGTCTAGCTCTATTTCTATCTACATCTCTCCCTCCCCTCTCTCCCTCCATCTCTCCATCTCTCCACAGCTAGTGGAGGCCAGGTCGTGAGTCCTTATTGAGCTCCATCTATTTTAATTGGTAGCTCTTCCCTTTGAAATGCAGGCAGTGATTAGATGGCAGAGATCCTTAAGCCTCCTCGTTATCGCTCATGATAACACTACGTACGGTCCTCCACTCACTCCGAGGTGTGTGTGTGTGTGTGTGTGTGTGTGTGTGTGTGTGTGTGTGTGTGTGTGTGTGTGTGTGTGTGTGTGTGTGTGTGTGTGTGTGTGTGTCGGGGTGGAGGCGATGGTTGTAATTCTCCTCACTTGGCACGCTGAAGTTCAGTTTGGCGTTGGTATCGCATGCAAACACACACACTCGACACACTTGTAAAAAAGTAATACGATTTCCGCATTGGAGATGTGTTCTCTGATAAGACTCAAGACGGGTTCTTTTTAATTAGACTGAAGAGCAGAGGAGACTTAAGTAGACAGACACACACACACACACACACACACACACACACACACACACACACACACACACACACACACACACACACACACACACACACACACACACACACACACACACACGCTCCACTTCAAAGAGACTGACTTAACCTGGGAAAGATTGAAAGGGGGCAGACTGTTCTAAAACACACTGGTATGTCAGAGTAACTTCCCTTTGTAATCTTCACTCATTTCTTTTCAAGGCAAAAGGGGTGGAGTGGCCTTATTTCTTAAAATTGAGAGATTTAGGGGTATGAATTGGGACGGATCAAGTCTTGATGAAAACATTTAAAAGGATCAAATGTATATATGTGTTATTATTAAAGAGCAGAGATGATGTAGCTAGCACTATGTCAGGGGTCATTAAAGAGCAGAGATGATGTAGCTAGCACTATGTCAGGTGTTATTAAAGAGCAGAGATTATGTAGCTAGCACTATGTCAGGGGTCATTAAAGAGCAGAGATGATGTAGCTAGCACTATGTCAGGTGTCATTAAAGAGCAGAGATGATGTAGCTAGCACTATGTCAAGGGTCATTAAAGAGCAGAGATGACGTAGCTAGCACTATGTCAGGGGTCATTAAAGAGCAGAGAGGATGTAGCTAGCATTATGTCAGGGGTCATTAAAGAGCAGAGATGATGTAGCTAGCACTATGTCAGGTGTCATTAAAGAGCAGAGATGATGTAGCTAGCACTATGTCAGGTGTCATTAAAGAGCAGAGATGATGTAGCTAGCACTATGTCAGGTGTCATTAAAGAGTAGAGATGATGTAGCTAGCACTATGTCAGGTGTCATTAAAGAGTAGAGATGACGTAGCTAGCACTATGTCAGGTGTCATTAAAGAGCAGAGATGATGTAGCTAGCACTATGTCAGGTGTCATTAAAGAGCAGAGATGATGTAGCTAGCACTATGTCAGGGGTCATTAAGTAGAGATGATGTAGCTAGCACTATGTCAGGTGTCATTAAAGAGCAGAGATGATGTAGCTAGCACTATGTCAGGTGTCATTAAAGAGCAGAGATGATGTAGCTAGCACTATGTCAGGTGTCATTAAAGAGCAGAGATGACGTAGCTAGCACTATGTCAGGTGTCACATGGTCTAGGACAGTGTTTCTCAACATTTTCCGTACCATGGACCTGCAAGCTACAGCAATTCTTGCTAACATTATAACCATTTGAGGACTTAAATGTCAGTTGCCTAGACCCATCCGAGGGTCCGTCAACAACACCCTGGGGACCATTGTTGGTCCAGGAACAAGGGGTTGAGAAAAACGAGTCTATAAATGACAACTTCCAGACATAACACCTTGTCAACAAGGTCACAACATGAACCGGAGTTCAACCACCCCATCCGTTTAACCTTAAAGATCAACACACCATCACATTCATAACACAATATTCAACCGTCTCCATTCTCACTCCTCCATTCATTCAGGGTTCAACCTCCTAATGAGAGACTAATGGGTAGGAACGTGGAGACATAATGACTGTCTGCTGTTGGGTAAATAACACACACACACACACACACACACACACACACACACACACACACACACACACACACACACACACACACACACACACACACACACACACACACACACACACACACACACACTGTTGGGTAAATGCTTATTAGCGACAGCTAATTATTGTCCGACAACTCCATCATTACCAAGAGGCCATGGTAGTGTGTGTGTGTGTGTGTGTGTGTGTGTGTGTGTGTGTGTGTGTGTGTGTGTGTGTGTGTGTGTGTGTGTGTGTGTGTGTGTGTGTGTGTGTGTGTGTGTGTGTGTGTGTGTGTGTGTGTGTGTGATGCAGGCTGGCTGGACAGAGCAGGGTTTAGGTCTAGGAAGGCATAATGACATGGGCGGTAATTGAGGCAGAAGGCCATATTGTTGTGGGGCGAGGCCATGAACAGAATCCAGTAAGCGTGAAGGGAAAGAGTCGGAGCAGAGCGGCTGTATTTGTGTATGTGTGGTGTGTGTCTGGTGTGTGTGCGTTTGTGTGTGTATGTGTGTGTGTGTGTGGTGTGTGTGTGTACAGCCAAGCCAAGAGAGCGGGAGACCCAAAGGAATGCCAGTCAATGTTAATGAGGGCTAGACAAGCTCCTACTTAACCCAGTACAGAGCAGAGGATGAGAGGAATGAGACAGAGAAAGACTTATCATTAGGAGAGAATATCAGAGGCATGCACACATATGCATCACACACACACACACACACACACACACGCACACGCACGCACACGCACACGTGTCACAAAGAGGAATCAAGCTCATACATTACTATTGAACAAACAGAAACAACTGGTGCCAGGGAGAAGGAGAAAAAAACTCACTTGTATTATGTCTGGTATCAAAGGAGAAAATAAATCATAAATGTTGTTTCAACTGAATTCATGATATTACTCTGATGACCCAGTTACGTCCCCAATGCCACCCTATTCCCTTTATAGTGCACTACTTTGGATCAGAGCCCTATGGGTCCCATGAGTTGTTTTCTCTCTCTTTCTCTACATTTTCCTGTGGAGGGAGGAGGGGTTGGATGGATGAACCAAAGTATATTCTGTTCTAGTCTTATACCTCAGAGCGGCGCAGCGTTCTAAGGCACTGCTTCTCAGTGCTAGAGGCGTCACTACAGACCCTAATTCGATTCCAGGCTGTATCATAACCGGCTGTGATTGGGAGTTCCAAGGTGCGGCACACAATTGGCCCAGCATCGCCGGGGTTAGGGTTTGGCCGGGGCAGGCCATCATTGTAAATAATAATTTGTTGTTAACTGACTTGCCTAGTTAAAAAAGGTATTATATTCAAATGTTAATTTGTATTTACAGTAAAAGCTAAAAACAAATAACCAAAGCCAGTGATGAGCATTGCAACTATGGTGAATCATCCAAATGCACAACTAATTCATTGGAAAATGGTTGCCCTGGTAACTAAGGGTAAAGAATGGTAATAACATGACCATAGCATGGCGTTAGTCAATAAGCTATTCACAGAGGTGCTTTCAAAGCTTTATATACATTTCCATGACACCAGCCATGTTTCCATCCACAGTTTTTATACGAGTAAAGTCATGCCGTAAAAAAAAAAAAAACTTGACAGGTGTGATGGAAACAGGAGGTGTCGGTACAATTTCGACAGACAATTTGTTTGTTCGACATTGTGGGATCGTTTTGTGTCAGTAAAATGAATTATGCAACAACTTCATGCAAAAGTGTGCAACTGCAGCCCACAACTCCTCCCCTTGAGCATCCCATTGGTTCCCCCCTCCCCTCAACCCCACCCCCCGAGCACATCATCTTCATGCTTCTGGGGTCAAAAGGGAAATAGAAGTATAATCTGACCCCCCCTCCCGCCTCCCAGAGTCCTCCTTGTTAGCTAGTGGGGTCGACACTGGTAGACAGTGTCCTTCGCTCCCGCCTCCCAGAGTCCTCCTTGTTAGCTAGTGGGGTCGACACTGGTAGACAGTGTCCTTCGCTCCCGCCTCCCAGAGTCCTCCTTGTTAGCTAGTGGGGTCGACACTGGTAGACAGTGTCCCCCCCTCCCGCCTCCCAGAGTCCTCCTTGTTAGCTAGTGGGGTCGACAATGGTAGACAGTGTCCCCCCCTCCCGCCTCCCAGAGTCCTCCTTGTTAGCTAGTGGGGTCGACACTGGTAGACAGTGTCCCCCCCCCCCGCCTCCCAGAGTCCTCCTTGTTAGCTAGTGGGGTCGACACTGGTAGACAGTGTCCCCCCCTCCCGCCTCCCAGAGTCATCCTTGCTAGCTAGTGGGGTCGACACTGGTAGACAGTGTCCTTCGCTCCCGCCTCCCAGACTCCTCCTTGTTAGCTAGTGGGGTCGACACTGGTAGACAGTGTCCTTCGCTCCCGCCTCCCAGAGTCATCCTTGCTAGCTAGTGGGGTCGACACTGGTAGACAGTGTCCTTCGCTCCCGCCTCCCAGAGTCCTCCTTGTTAGCTAGTGGGGTCGACACTGGTAGACAGTGTCCTTCGCTCCCGCCTCCCAGAGTCCTCCTTGTTAGCTAGTGGGGTCGACACTGGTAGACAGTGTCCTTCGCTCCCGCCTCCCAGAGTCCTCCTTGTTAGCTAGTGGGGTCGACACTGGTAGACAGTGTCCTTCGCTCCCGCCTCCCAGAGTCCTCCTTGTTAGCTAGTGGGGTCGTCACTGGTAGACAGTGTCCTTCGCTCCCGCCTCCCAGACTCCTCCTTGTTAGCTAGTGGGGTCGACACTGGTAGACAGTGTCCTTCGCTCCCGCCTCCCAGAGTCCTCCTTGTTAGCTAGTGGGGTCGACACTGGTAGACAGTGTCCTTCGCTCCCGCCTCCCAGAGTCCTCCTTGCTAGCTAGTGGGGTCGACACTGGTAGACAGTGTCCTTCGCTCCTGCCTGTCAGACATCTGCCCCTGTCGACGTTAACAGAACTGCGGGAAAACAGTGCCGACAGGCGGGGACGAAGGACACGGTCTACCAGTGTCGACCCCACTAGCTAACAAGGAGGACTCTGGGAGGTGGGAGCGAAGGACACAGTCTACCGGTGTATGCCTAGCTAGCTACCGTTGTCGCCCCCTCCCCTTCTTCTGTGGGGTTTATCGGTGGATGGCATCCAATGTTATTGTGTAATAAATCCACCTACTGTACTGTACCGCCTCCTTAAACATTGACCAATAGAAGTAAAAAGAGGGGTTACTGCAGATGCAGGAACGCCCCAAATTGCAGTTGCACCTGTCATGGGCAAATATTGATATAATAAATAATGTGGAAGTAAAGTTGGAGTCACGTGATAAGCTACATTGTACTTCCACTAGGACGTGGGAAAGCATTAACCTTTCTAGGACACACGTTCCGCTAGCGGAACCCCTCGACAACATTCCGCTGAAAAGGCAGCGCGGGAAATTCCTATATATATTTTTGAAATATGTAACTTTCACACATTAACACGTCCAATACAGCAAATGAAAGATAAACATCTTGTTAATCTACCCATCGTGTCCGATTTCAAAAATGCTTTACAGCGAAAACACAGCATATGATTATGTTAGATCACCGCCAAGTCCAAAAAAACCAGACATTTTCCCAGCCAAAGATAGGAGTCACAAAAAGCAGAAATAGAGATAAAATTAATCACTAACCTTTGATGATCTTCATCAGATGACAGTCATAGGACATCATGTTACACAATACATGTATGTTTTGTTCGATAATGTGCATATTTATATCCAAAAATCTCAGTTTACATTGGCGCCATGTTCAGAAATGCCTTCAAAATATCCGGAGAAATTGCAGAGAGCCACATCAAATAACAGAAATACTCATCATAAACTTTGATGAAAGATACGTGTTTTACATAGAATTAAAGATACACTTGTTCTTAATGCAACCGCTGTGTCTGATTTCAAAATAACTTTACGGAAAAAGCAAACCATGCAATAATCTGAGACTGCGCTCAGATATAAACAACATTTCTCCGCCATGTTGGAGTCAACAGAAATACGAAATTACATCATAAATATTCCCTTACCTTTGATGATCTTCATCAGAATGCACTCCCAGGAATCCTAGTTCGACAATAAATTGTTGTTTTGTTCGATAATGTCCATTATTTATGTCCAAGTAGCTACTTTTGTTAGCAAGTTATATTACAGGTCGAATAAACTTGTCAAACTAAGTATAGAATCAATCTTTAGGATGTTGTTATCATAAATATTCAATAACGTACCAACCGGAGAATTCCTTTGTGTCTATAGAAGTAATGGAACGCAAGTCGATATCATGTGGAATGCGCATGACCAGGACCTGGCACTCTGCCAGACCACTGACTCAAACAGCTCCCATCCGGCTCAACATCACAGTAGAAGCTTAATTCAACGTTCTACCGACTGTTGACATCTAGTGGAAGGCGTAGGAAGTGCAAACAGATCCATATCCCACAGGGATTTCAATAGGCGATGAGTTGAAAATCGACCAGCCTCAGAATTTCCACTTCCTGTTTGGATTTTGTCTCAGGTTTTTGCCAGCCATATGAGTTCTGTTATACTCACAGATATCATTCAAACAGTTTTAGAAACTTCAGAGTGTTTTCTATCCAATAGTTATAATAATATGCATATATTAGCATCTGGGACAGAGTAGGAGGCAGTTCACTCTGGGCACGCTATTCATCCAAAGTGAAAATGCTGCCCCCAATCCCTAAAAAGTTTTAAGAGTTTATAGGCAAATGAAATCAATTCTGATGAATTTATGGTGGTGTTAAGTGATGGACGGTGATGACCTTGAAGCAAATTTACATTAAATATTGAGGGTCTTATTTGAATGCTGGTGACATGATCTAATAAAATTCCAGATACCCTGTCCACTTCATCAGCAAGCTGTTGTCTAGAGAACACGCGCCAAAACCAGAATCGTCAAGTTTATTATTTAATCGCAACCGTTTTTGTGACCAAACCATCGGTAGAGAAGAAAATGTGATGGAACTTTGCTTTTTATTTGGTATATGAAAACTAAAGCACCAAATTGCTTTTTATTTGCACCATGTCATCACACACAGCATTTAAATCCGCAACAAGTCAGTTTAATGGAAACACACCTCTGTTGGGAAAATGTGCATATTTGTTTTTAATGCGGATTTAACAATAGTTCATTGAAAATCTGTCCCCATCTGGATGGAAGCCAGTTAACTTATGTTTGCTAGTTGTCTTGTTAGTAACACCACAGGGTTTACACTCCATTTTAAATGAAGTGCTAACATATTTGAAGTATAATTGTCCTCCCGGCATGTTGGTGATAAGTGGTGTGAGGCAATACAAAAAGTAGAAACAAAAATAGACAGACAGAATAGAACACACACGTAGCCATATAAACTCTGATGATATGCTGATGGGAGACTGCTGTGAGGTGATGGTGATAGGTAACATGACATTATGAGGACTGGAGTATAAACTCTGATGATATGCTGATGGGAGACTGCTGTGAGGTGATGGTGATAGGTAACATGACATTATGAGGACTGGAGAGGATTTAAAAGCACTTATCCTTCCCTCCCTTCCTACCTCTCTCTCCTCCCCATCTCTCTTTCCCTCCCTTCCTACCTCTCTCTCCTCCCCCATCTCTTTCCCTCCCTTCCTACCTCTCTCTCCTCCCCATCTCTCTTTCCCTCCCTCTCTCTCTCTCTCTCTCTCTCTCCTCCCCCATCTCTCTTTCCCTCCCTCTCTCTCTCTCTCTCTCTCTCCTTCCCACCCCTTCCCTTCTCTTTCCCTGCCTCTCCTCCCCTACCTAAGCATTCCCCTCTCTCTCTCCTCCCCACCCTCCCCTTCTCTTTCCCTCCCTCTCTCTCCTCACCCCATCTCTCTCCTCCCCTACCTAAGCATTCCTCCCTCTCTCATCTACATCATGTTTCTCTACTCCTCCATCCTCCAGTCCTGGAGCGGACACCACTCTTCCTCCTTCCGTGATGCCTAACCTTAACCATTGGGAGTTAATGCCTAACCTTAACCATTGGGAGTTAATGCCTAGCCTTAACCATTGGGAGTTAATGCCTAGCCTTAACCATTGGGAGTTAATGCCTAACCTTAACCATTCAGAGTTAATGCCTAACCTTAACCATTGGGAGTTAACGCCTAACCTTAACCATTCAGAGTTAATGCCTAACCTTAACCATTGGGAGTTAATGCCTAACCTTAACCATTGGGAGTTAATGCCTAACCTTAACCATTGGGAGTTAATGCCTAGCCTTAACCATTGGGAGTTAATGCCTAACCTTAACCATTGGGAGTTAATGCCTAACCTTAACCATTCAGAGTTAATGCCTAACCTTAACCATTGGGAGTTAATGCCTAACCTTAACCAAACAGTTTAGCGCCATAAAAATTTAAATAAAAATAACTTACTAACAAACCCCCCCAAATTTAAAAATGATTGATTAATCTAATTGCTAACGGGAGAATTAGTGTGAGAGTCAATGCAGGAGGTTGTAGTCTGGAGGAGAAGAAGAGGACCAAGGTGCAGCGTGGTAATTGTTCATCTTGTTAAATGAAGGTGAACACTCAAAATACAAAAACAACAAATGTGAAAAACCGAAACAGTACTGTCTGGTGCAGACACACAAAGACAGAAAACAACCACCCACAAAACCCAACACAAAACAGGCTACCTAAATATGGTTCCCAATCAGAGACAATGACTAACACCTGCCTCTGATTGAGAACCATAGCAGGCCAAACACAGAAATAGAAAAACATAGATAAACAAACATAGACTGCCCACCCCAACTCACGCCCTGACCATACTAAATAAAGACAAAAACAAAGGAAATAAAGGTCAGAACGTGACAGAGTTTTCCAGTCTCTGATAAACAGCTAGTAGATTTT
Source organism: Salvelinus namaycush (assembly GCF_016432855.1). Classification (NCBI taxonomy): domain Eukaryota; kingdom Metazoa; phylum Chordata; class Actinopteri; order Salmoniformes; family Salmonidae; genus Salvelinus; species Salvelinus namaycush. The sequence continues at coordinate 3,139 of NW_024059350.1, read as the reverse complement.
AACTATTGATTCTCTCTTCCTGTCTGATCTACTACTGGACATGATGATGCTGGTAGGAAACGTTTCATATCAAGGCTGTTGTTGACATTGTTGTTGGAGGGGCACAATACGTGAGGATGGAGGGGAGGTGGGGGGGGTGATGTCGGAGAATTTAGCATTTTTCAAACACCTGAAACTGTTTGTTCCTGAAATCTAGAGCGATAATTCTTATGCTAATTATGTGTAAAAAAATATTTAGATTTTTCTGCATAGGTTATTTAAGCATACCTCTTTACCTGTTCAATTATCATTTTAATGAAGGATGCACATTGATTCTTTAAGAACTGTTATACCTTAGGAGGTTAATAAAAGTGTCACACTGGTATAAAGTATCATAACACAATAATTTGAGGCAGCTCATACCTTCTGTCAGTCCTGCCCATCACCGGCAGCTCATACCTTCTGCCAGTCCTGCCCATCACCGGCAGCTCATACCTTCTGCCAGTCCTGCCCATCACCGGCAGCTCATACCTTCTGCCAGTCCTGCCCATCACCGGCAGCTCATACCTTCTGCCAGTCCTGCCCATCACCGGCAGCTCATACCTTCTGCCAGTCCTGCCCATCACCGGCAGCTCAAACCTTCTGCCAGTCCTGCCCATCACTGGCAGCTCATACCTTCTGCCAGTCCTGCCCATCACCGGCAGCTCATACCTTCTGTCAGTCCTGCCCATCACCGGCAGCTCATACCTTCTGCCAGTCCTGCCCATCACCGGCAGCTCATACCTTCTGCCAGTCCTGCCCATCACCGGCAGCTCATACCTTTTGTCAGTCCTGCCCATCACCGGCAGCTCATACCTTCTGCCAGTCCTGCCCATCACCGGCAGCTCAAACCTTCTGCCAGTCCTGCCCATCACCGGCAGCTCATACCTTCTGCCAGTCCTGCCCATCATCGGCAGCTCATACCTTCTGCCAGTCCTGCCCATCACCGGCAGCTCAAACCTTCTGCCAGTCCTGCCTATCACCGGCAGCTCATACCTTCTGCCAGTCCTGCCCATCACCGGCAGCTCATACCTTCTGCCAGTCCTGCCCATCACCGGCAGCTCATACCTTCTGCCAGTCCTGCCTATCACCGGCAGCTCATACCTTCTGCCAGTCCTGCCCATCACCGGCAGCTCATACCTTCTGCCAGTCCTGCCCATCACCGGCAGCTCATACCTTCTGCCAGTCCTGCCCATCACCGGCAGCTCATACCTTCTGCCAGTCCTGCCCATCACCGGCAGCTCAAACCTTCTGCCAGTCCTGCCCATCACCGACAGCTCAAACCTTCTGCCAGTCCTGCCCATCACCGGCAGCTCATACCTTCTGCCAGTCCTGCCCATCACCGACAGCTCAAACCTTCTGCCAGTCCTGCCCATCACCGGCAGCTCATACCTTCTGCCAGTCCTGCCCATCACCGACAGCTCATACCTTCTGTCAGTCCTGCCCATCACCGGCAGCTCATACCTTCTGTCAGTCCTGCCCATCACCGGCAGCTCAAATCAAATCAAACACTGTGCGTTTAACACAACACTCTCTCTCCTCCTCCCCTGACGATACTGTCTGCACACACTACACTATCTAGCATCCTGCATAGCTCCATGGTACACCTTGAAAGGAACCACTTACTAGGGAGAATAGGGGGGGTCCAGTCAGTGTGCCCCCGCCACAAACTAATGCTGCCAGATATTTTTATTCATAATTATGATAAAACATTGGCTGAAAAATTATTAATTTAACATCTGCATTTTTTTTAAACAGGACAAATCGGAGGGAGCATGTGCTCTTGTGGCCCCTATGGCCCTGACACCTCAGGTTGTTGACGATGTTGTTTTTCAAGAACTGCATCTCAGGAACCGCGTCACAAAGTGTGGCCCTATGGGCCCTTGTCAAAAGCAATCTGAAGAGGTTCACTGGCTGCTAACAGAACAGATTGACTGACATGTTCTCTCCTACTCTTCACTAGTCTAAAACGTTCCCAGAGTGGCTGATTGACTGACTGAGAACGGAGCCATGGAGAGAAGATGAGAGAGAGGGAGAGAGACGGAGGGATGGTGAGAGGGGTTTATTGAGGGGCTCTTTGAGATGATGAATACAGAAAGTCCTCCAGTCTCCTCACTCCCTCAACCCCTCCCTCCCTCCCTCAACCCCTCCCTCCCTCCCTCAACCCCTCCCTCCCTCCTTCCCTCAATCCCTCCCTCCCTCACTCCCTCCCTTTCATTTTGAGAGGTGTTAAAAAGGCGTGCACTCGGAGGGGAAGGAAAACGGGACATGATGAAACCTAGGACTGCTTTGTTTTGAAGGAAAGAGGGATGAAAGGAGGTGTGGGAGGAGCGGTTGAGAGGAAGGAGAGAGAGAGATAGTGAGATATAGAGAGAGGGTGAGTTTGTGAGATAGGATAGTGAGAGAGAGTTGAGAGAGAGAGCGTTTAATAGAGAGGGTGAAAGAGAGAGAGAGAAAGAAAGAGCATTTGATAGATAGAGGGAGAAAGAGAGAGAGAAAGAAAGAGCATTTGATAGATAGAGGGTGAAAGAGAGAGAGAGAGAAAGAGAGAGAGAGAGAAAGAGAGAGCATTTGATAGATAGAGGGTGAAAGAGAGAGAGAGAGAGAGAGAGAGAGAGAGAGAGAGAGAGAGAGAGAGAGAGAGAGAGAGAGAGAGAGAGAGAGAGAGAGAGAGAGAGAGAGAGAGAGAGGAGTAAGAGATTCTAAATACAACCCGTATTTAGATGTATTTATTTTCCCTTTTGTACATTGTTACAACACTGTATATAGCCATAATGTGACATTTTTAAATGTCTTTATTCCTTTGGAACTTTTTGTGAGTGTTTACTGTTCATTTTATATTGTTTGTTTCACTTTGGTTTATTATCAATTTCCTTTGGCAATGTAAACACGTTTCCCATGCCAATAAAACCCTTTGAATTGAATATGAGAGAGAGAGAGAGAGAGAGAGAGAGAGAGAGAGAGAGAGAGAGAGAGAGAGAGAGAGAGAGAGAGAGAGAGAGAGAGAGAGAGACAGAGAGAGAGAGATACAGAGAGAGAGAGAGAGAGAGAGAGAGAGAGAGAGAGAGAGAGAGAGAGAGACTGAGAGAGACAGAGAGAGACAGAGCGAGAGAGACAGACA